>NW_015505587.1:1060808-1110741 GCF_001515645.1 Sinocyclocheilus grahami | reverse complement strand
TATCTGGTTTCCCTTGCTCCATCTGCGGAAGAGTGTGCGGCTCAATGATCGGACTCGACGCCCACGAGAAGTGGCACCAGCGGCAACATAGCTGAACCCACCCCCTTCCCACTTCCATCTCTGGAGCAAGCGTCATCATCGAACACGATGGACAACTAAGTGTGTGTGTGTGTGTGTGTGTGTGTGTGTATGTGTGTGTGTGGTCTTGTTTTTCTATCCTGGTGGGGATTTAAACCTGAATGCACACAGACTCATGGGGACTTGTGTCTCCATGGGGAAACAAGCTTATACATTTTAAATTATAAAATATAAATTATTATATAAACAAGGATGTGTGTGTGTGTGTGTGTGTGTGTGTATTCCTCCTGGCAGTGTTCAACGGGATATGCAAATAAAAATTAGAAAAAATAATCTGATGCTTAGCATAGCCTACTTTGCAACTTGTCACAATATGTATATATATATACAGGCCCTAAAATTAACACTCGCCTAGCGCCGGCTTTGGCGAGTATATGAAACCGTGTCAGTCGCCAGATTGCCAGTTAACATTTTTTATAAATTCTAACAGTGCAATATTGTGAGAACATAAACGTGAACAAATGTGAACAACGCTCTGTACAATTGACGGGTCAGTGCTGCTTCATCACAAAAGTTTAAACCTTTGCAATGTAAATATTCAAGAGCTAGAACACATGAAAGGACACACATTACTCGTGCTGAGTGGGAAGTTTAAACATCTGAAGCCCCGTCCTGAAAGCCTGAACTCTGCTTCCTTCCTGCGCTTGAACGGACAAATTCACACAAAATTATGTCAAAAATGCCCATCTCTGTGAGTATCCTAGTAAAGTTTTCAAAACTCTTAGTACTTATATCACAACAGATCATCAAAAGTGCACTTTTTTTCAAACATTTCAGCATATTTTCAATTGTATTAGTACAATACACATAATCACAAAATATCCTTTTCACTAAATAAGTGTTTCATCTATATAAATAAAAAAAACTGCCTTTCATAAAGCTAAAACTTTTGAACTTTTGATTTGCATCTCTTATCATTCAGTTTAATACATTTGTCTATCATTTAATTAAACTGATCTTAATGTTTAATCAATGAATGATTTATTATGTCCATATATTTTCAACTTGTCTGATTGTTGTGTGATAATTTGTAAGTTACAAATTTAACTTAAATTAAAGCTTTCAGTCAAGCAAGACCAATTACTGATTATTTTAACCTGATGATCACAATTAGATACCATATAAGTATAACTGTGTGTGAGACTTCGCAATGTTCAAACATGGAGCAGGATAGACTTGTAGAGAGTGGAAACTTGCATCGAAGAGGTGGTGGTGCTGCTCCTCAACAGGAGGTAGACATAGACCAAGAGAACGAGGTGGTGGTGCTCCTCAACAGAGAGGTGGACGTGGGCCAAGACAAAGAGGTGGTGGTGCTCCTCAACAGAGAGGTGGACATGCACCAAGAGAAAGAGGTGGTGGTGCTCTTCAACAATAGTTTTATGTAATTTGTAATCGTAAAATTGACTGCATACTGTTGTCCTCCCAGAATTAACAGGAGACAACCTGGTAGTGGTCGCCCACGTGTTTTGACTGACCAGCAGGTGTTAGCTGTGGTGGAAATGGTCAGGGCGAGGAATGACATACGGCTGTCTGAAATCAAGCAGGCTATTGAGATCAGCAATGACACCTTTGCTAATGTGCCATCAATTAGCCTTCCAACTATTGCCCACCTTTTGAAGAAGCACCAGGTTTCTATGAAACAAACTTGGTGCCTTTTGAGAGAAACAATGGCTGGGTGAAACAACTGCATTCCGAATATGTTCAGGTACAACACTAAACTGGTGTACTGTATGACATGCAATTTACAGTACTGACTAACAATGTCAACTATTATTTGTGAAAGTTATTATTATTTTAGAGGGTGATTGAGCTGGACGCTGCTGTGACTTATCACAAGTATATTTTTGTTGATGAGGCCGGTTTCAATCTGGCAAAAACCAGATGATGTGGACATAACCTTTTATTGGCCAAAGGGCAACCATCAAAGTCCTTGGACAACGTGGGGGAAACATCTCAATGTGTGCAGCTATATCTGAAGATGGTGTGGTAGGCTGTAGACCAGTTCTAGGATCATACAACACTGAACACCTGATGGCTTTTCTAAATTGGCTTGAGCAGGCCTGTCAGGGTGAAGATGTTATCGTGTGGGACAATGTCATTTTCCACCATGCAGAGCTGGTTCGGGAATGGTTTCAGGCACATCCTCGGTTCATGACCCTCCCATGACCTTTCCCCCATACTCCCCTTTCCTCAAACCAATTGAGGAATTCTTCTCTACATGGAGGTGGAAGGTATATGATCGCCATCCCCATGAGCATGTCACCCTTCAAGCCATGGATGAAGCTTGTGGTGCTATAACTGCAGAACAATGTCAAGCCTGGATTTGTCATGCCAGAAGGTTTTTCCCGCGGTGCCTGAACAATGAAGACATTCACTGTGATGTTGATGAAAATCTATGGCCAAATGTTGAATGCTTGATAATTAATGTGACTTTCAGGTCTACATTTACAGGTTGTTGGTTTTCTTTTTTTTCACATGCAACCACAGTATTGTTGTAAAAAAAATAAAATATATATATATTTTTTCTAGCTTTTGTCTGAACGTAATTGTAACATTTGCTGTGTATATAGTTTTACAATACAGTAACATTCATTCAGCAGCGAGGGTGACTTGAAACCTGTGCCTTGTATTGTTTGCTACTGAATGAACTAATCGTTAAAAGTACTAAGTTGAGAAAAGATCTTACTGTTTTGGTGATTAAACCAAATGTTCTCAATACATATCACAATGATCTTGTGGTCTGAAACAATGATTATGTGGAATGAAAATATGTGTAACCGCAATGAACTCATGAGATCAGGTTTTGAAAGAATGACTAGTGGTATTACTGGTATTAAAAAATGTACACCTTACTTATGAAAATAGTAACAAACCAATTAATAAAAACTGTGTGAACATGAACCGCTGTGTGTTTCGTTGTGAAAGCGAAACTAGTTTGTTTGGCCTTCCAAAAGAGGACGATATCCGCTTCGTCATGCCTGGCGCTGATCCGTGCTGGTCGCTGAGGAAATACATCAACTTCGCGCTGTGGATCGCCGGATCGGCTTTCACCGTGGACGAAGCTGAGTCCAGCCCAGGGTCGTCACATGTGGTTGCCGCAAGCCACGCCGGCTGCTCCTTCGCCGCTCACTCTAGCCCGCCGTCCTTTCCTCACTCTAGGTCTCCGACCTCCGCTCACACCCGCCATGTGTGATGCTGTGTGTTTCAGAAAACTACTACAAAACTACTTTGTTTGGCCTTCCAAAAGAGGACACGACTAGAAATCAGTGGTTAAGTTGTATTTACAACACTGTTCCAGAACAGTTCAACCCAAATATTCAGATGAGTGCAGTGCATTTTATGGAGGACTGTTTTCTGATCCTGGTAGAGTAGACTACAATCTCATAGACTGCAAGTACGTTTTTTATATTTAAAGAATTTTCCACTGACAATTCAAATGCGAGTTTTGAGCAGTTTAGAGTAGCGCTTGTAGTTTGTCATTTCTCAGATCACAAATGCAGACATGGTTTTTTGTTTACACGGCGCGACGCAACGTGTAACAAGACAGTATAAGTCATTATAATCCGTAGTTATGTCCCCACTGGATGCAACAAATGCCTTGTTTATAATGGGTTTTAATGTTTTTGTCTCGTCGCTCCGGCCGAGACACGGCATCACAGTATGGTGGGGGCGTAACATTTCCGTCACACGCTTGAGGTATTCGACCAATCACAACGCACTGGATAGCTGGCCAATCAGAGCACACCTCGCTTTTCAGACTGATAAAAATCGATGCGTTTCAGAAAGGCAGGGCATAGAGGTGACACAATGATGTACAGTATGTGGCTCAGTGGTAGAGCATTGTGTTAGCAGCATAATGGTTGTGGGTTCAATTCCCAGGGAACACACATACTGATAAAAAATGTATAGCCTGAATGCACTGTAAGTCGCTTTGGATAAAAGTGTCTGCTAAATGCATACATTTTATTTAAAATACCTAATAACTAATTGTAACAAATGTGACCTTCATTAAATTTCATTAAATCATTACATTTATTAATCTAAGAGGTTAATGTTCATTTCTATTTATACTAAACATTATTAACATTTCAAGTTGTATGAAATAGTTAATGTCTTATGCACGAACAGGAATTAGCACTGAACAATAATTAGAATAATATTTGGAAATTAACATTGACCTTGTCTTCTGAAAGACTCATTTGAAACTATTGGTCCTAAAATTCTTGCAATTATTAATAGTAGCCTAGCCTCGGGAGTCGTACCTAAGTCTTTTAAACATGCAGCAGTGGAACCAATAATCAAGAAATCTAACTTGGATTCATCAGTCTTTGCTCACTTTAGACCTATCTCAAAACTTCAGTTTCTTTCCAAACTACTGGAGAAGGTAGTATTTGGACAATTGAATTCATGTTTAGATCTAAACATGAATTCATGTAAATCTTTACACAGTACAGAAACTGCACTTTTTTACTGAAGGTTTTTAATGACTTGTTACTTGCTACTGACGATTGTAATTCTACTAGACCTTTCGGCTGCATTTGATACTGTAGACCATAAGACCTTGATTACACGCTTAGAACAATATGTTGGCATTAAGGGTACTGCGTTGGGATGGTTTAGTTCCTATTTGTCCGAAATAACTTTCTCAGTTCTCTTTGGAGACTTTGTCTCCTCAACTGCTTCTTTCACGTGTGGGGTCCACCAGGGCTCCATTTTGGGGCCTATTTTGTTCTCCCTGTATATGCTCCCCTTAGGACATATTTTTAGGAAATTTGGTATTACTTTTCATTGTTATGCAGACAATATGCAAATTGATCTACCTTTGAAACGAAGAGATACTTGCTCTTTAGCACCCCTATTGCAGTGTCTTGAAGAAATTAAGGCCTGGATGGCACTAAATGTCCTTAATTTTAATTAAAATAAAACAGAAGTTATACTGTTTACGCTGGGAGGTACTTGTGAGTTATCAGATTTGGACCTTGGTGAATTGAAGCCACTTGTGAAGCCCTATGTAAAAAAATTAGGTGTTATCATAGACTGTGATTTTAAATTGGACAAACAGATTAACTTGGTAGTTAAATCCTGTTTTTTCCAATTGAGACAACTCACCAAGGTGAAATCTTTCCTGTCTTCTAAAGACTTTAAAAGAATCGTCCATATTTTTATTTCAACTCGTCTGGATTATTGTAATGGCCTCTATATAGGTATTAGTCAGGCCTCTCTCTCCAGACTGCAGATGGTCCAGAACGCGGCAGCTCGATTGCTGATGGGTACACGAAAGCGGGAACACATCACCCCCGTTCTTGCCTCTCTTCACTGGTTACCTGTCCATATTAGGATTCAGTTTAAGATTTTGCTATTTGTTTTTAAATCTCTTAATGGTTTAGCACCTAAATATCTGTCCGACCTGATTAAGCTGTATGCTCCGCTAAGAGCACTTAGGTCTGTTAACCATTTGCTTTTAGTTGTCCCACGGGTAAAGTTGAAGAGCAGGGGTGACCGGGCATTTGCAGTGGCGGCCGCGAAGCTCTGGAATAGCTTGCCCCTCTACATTAGACAGGCTCAAACACTTGCTGTTTTTAAATCTAGCCTAAAAACTAATTTTTATAGTCTGGCATTTGACGCTACATGAGAGCTGCTTTCTTCTATTGTTTTATGGTGTCTTATTGTCTTTTTTGTGTTGTTGACTGTTTGTATCTTTGACATTTTTATTCTTTTATGTGTGTACAGCACTTTGATAAACACTTGCTGTTTTTAAAACAAGTGCTTTATAAATAAACTTTGACTTTGACTTTGAAAATAAATTATTTAAAAAGTTTTGTACATTGTTAAATCAAAAGGGTTACCATGTTTTACCATGAATTCACAGCTGAACTAGCTAAAGTTAACCACTAGATGGTGGTCACCGACATTCAATCGTTTTAATGAGCCTTAAAATATAGTTTAATATGATGTTACTGGACTCCAGGAGTCAATCTTGCTTTGAATCTTGAAATAAAAATGTAAAAAATTTTATGAAAGCATGCCCTGTGATCTTATTAGATAATATTATGGCTATAAACGTTTGAGTGCACAAACATTGCACTTTCAATGACATTTAAAATTCATAATGTAAACAATATAATAAATAAATGAAAATGAATACAACATTTAAAAAATGTAGTTTCGATCATGCATTTCTTTTTTCAAACCAAAAAAACTGCCTCTCAATTTTATTAATGAATGACCTAAGAGGGGAAAACATAAAGGCGTAGGCCTATTTGAAATAAAACGGTACATAAATGTGAATTGTGTGAATAGGTAATTTTATTTACATCAAAAATGGCTATAAACAAATAAATCCTTTATGAACAACATCTGAAAATATAATGATAATTTCATCAATTTTATACAGCATACTTTTAGAAAACGTTGTTTTCTCATCCTGAATTGGCTTTGTTGAGTTTCAGCTATTAATAAAAAAAAATAAAAAAAGTTATTTCCTGACATACATTTGAAGTGCTGTAGTTTATTCACTTTTAATTTATAAAAATATATAATAATTTTTTTTCCTCTCATGAATTTGCATACCGAAACCACTTTGTCCATGCAGTTTCAGGAGCTGCAACGCTCTTTGCGCACATAAAGAGAAGGCTTGTGGGTGGTGGAGTCTAATTGAGAACCTGGGAATGACGTTCAATGCAACTATTTGACAGTTTGGTACTACGTTTCCCAGTATGCACTTCTCCACTGTTCAAGCAGATAGAGGCACACAGAAGTGTAAGGTGTACAGTTGGTGACACTCCCCGACGATTAAAAAGTTCGCATAAGGACTGAGTGGGGAAACTACCATGTTCCAGGTAAGCGTTTTAAGTTTAAATAGTTTAAAAATATTTTATTTAGGGTATATAGGCTATTTGTCCAACCTAAGCATGAATATAAAAAAGAAGTATTTGACCACATCAAGTCTTTCACGTGTTTTGATTTAAATAGATTGTGTGTGCATGTTGGAGCACAGCGTGACATCTATGGCGTTTTAATAGGCTAATCCTTAAATTATTAAATGCATTTATTTAATAGAGAAACTCAGTAGAATAGAACGTTTACGTTTTTAATATGGGGTGACGTTTGCATGCCTTAAAAAACAAACAGGTGTATTGTGACGTGGCTGATGCAGGGCGTGTTAGCGCCTGTTGATTTGAATAGAGTACTCAGCCCTTCACCAAGGAGACAAAGCTCTGTAAAAGAGACACTGATATTCAGGCAAGACAGACCTGTTTTCATGCATTACCACTGCATAATGCGCATTTAATGAGTCATTGCTAGAGACTGACAGACAGAGAGGATACTGGACAATGATTCAGAGACTTATGACCAGAGAAATGATTGTCCAACCTAAGCATGAATATAAAAAAGAAGTATTTGACCACATCAAGTCTTTCACGTGTTTTGATTTAAATAGATTGTGTGTGCATGTTGGAGCACAGCGTGACATCTATGGCGTTTTAATAGGCTAATCCTTAAATTATTAAATGCATTTATTTAATAGAGAAACTCTCAGTAGAATAGAACGTTTACGTTTTTAATATGGGGTGACGTTTGCATGCCTTAAAAAACAAACAGGTGTATTGTGACGTGGCTGATGCAGGGCGTGTTAGCGCCTGTTGATTTGAATAGAGTACTCAGCCCTTCACCAAGGAGACAAAGCTCTGTAAAAGACACACTGATATTCAGGCAAGACAGACCTGTTTTCATGCATTACCACTGCATAATACGCATTTAATGAGTCATTGCCAGAGACTGACAGACAGAGAGGATACTGGACAATGATTCAGAGACTTATGACCAGAGAAATGATTCAAAACAACAAGAGAAGTTTCACTGATTGACTCATTGAGACTGTTTATGCATAAAGTTTTACTTATGTATTTGTAAACATCTGTTAATGATTGTTTACTGTTAAAATAAACAATGCATCACTCAAATTATTAATAAGAAATTAAAGATGAATATATGTGAAAAACATAAATGATATGTTATGTTCAAGAAAGTGAGTGTCAGATGATTTCTTAGACTGTTGTAGAATGATATCGGTTAAACTAGTATAAAACCAATTCAAGGAGATTGTTTTGGACACAAAGAATGGTTTTATTTAAAGGCTATATACTGGATCTGGCATATACAGTATACTGGATGAGAACTGTCCTGAAGAACATATAATGAAACATCAATAAATGAATCTCTAATAATCAGGCAACTCAAGAACACTATAATATAGCAAACATGGTCTTGATAAGAGAGGTCCTTAATGAACTGCTACAATTAAAAACGTATTTTTAAGAGTGTAAAATTATATTTTCTAATGTTAATTTGTTTATTCTTTTTAAATAGCTTTGACATTAGAGACAAAACTGTTGTCATTTGATCTTGGATATTCAAAATGGCAGCCGCAAAAATAAAGTCAAACAGTCGTGCGGGGAATCTGCTTCGAAGTAGATCGGAGGGGACACTGATAGATATAGATGAGAATGTTACCATCAACAACAACAACCTTCATGGTAAGTATGCAAAAATGAGCTCACTCTCTCTCTCTGTCCATTATTTTATCCATCCATTCTATTTTAATGCATTTGATAATAATGTCAAAATATTTTTTCAAAATGTTATATTTGCTTCACAAATATACTATTCAAACTGATCTAATTGTCCTAACAAATATATTGGGAATTTTTTCTTGGCTCTCCATTGACATTTGATAACTTCTCTTCTCTTAGGGGGCTACGGTTATGAGATGGGGAAAACCTCAGAGTGGCCCGTCCTACCAAATGAAATTGAAAATCCAAAACAAACTACCAACCCCTTCTGGAATCAGCTGGGCAGGTCAAATCCATTCTTAAATGAAATCGTCCACGCCAGCACTTATGACTCTGGGGTGTCCATGCTGAAAGAGGATCCCCTATCTCCGTTTGACGATATTAATGAGGACTCACTCAGCACATCCTCAGATGAAACAAACTTTGCTCATCTTTTAGCACCCAGACAAAACAATTTAAACCGATCTGGGAGGTGGAGAAGTGCCTCAGATATACTTGACAACCTTGAGAAGAAGGAAGACAAGCGGACGATGAGACTCAACTCTCAAGAACCCTTCCTGAATCCTGATTTTGAGTGGTTGAAGAATGACAGAGAAGCTTACAAAATGGCTTGGTTGAGTCATAGGCAGCTAACCAGGTCTTGTTTGGACCTGAGCCGAATGAAACAAAGTCCTGGATGGGCCCAGACTCAGGCCACAGACATTCAAATCCTCTGCAAGATTGACCACAATGGAGGCTCTGTGCAGTTAGCAGACTCCAGTATCACTGCCCATATTCCTCAGGGACATATCCCCCCAGGTGAGATCCAAGAAATTGGCCTCAGAGTACTCCTTGATCCTCCCACTGGAATTAACAACAACTACACCACAACTCTGAGCCCTCTTTTAGAGGTCAGCCTCAGTAACCATAATGTTTCGGGGAGCATTTCGCTAGAAATGAGAATGGCTGCCAAAGTAAAAAGTGACCCCACAAGCCACGTCTTGACCTCATTTGTAGGTCTAGTCTCTCAAAGGAAGGAGGGACCTTATCAGAAGATAAAAGACTGTTACATATACAATGACGTGTTACAGATTAAGCTTTTTGATTTAAAACCACGCATGTACGTCATAACTGCTGCCGAGGCCACTGTTTTGGAGCAACCTGCTATGTCAGTATGGGATTACTTGGATCGACATATTACGGTGGCCATCTACGGTCCCAAGCACATACACCCATCGCTCAAAGTGGTGCTGTTCATATCGAGCCATGATAATATTCCACCCAGCCTCCCTTTCTCTGATGTTCAGAGAGGTGACAGGAACCTGCCCCCTGTTGTCTTGGAGCTTTGGGGAAAGCATCAGTTCAACCCACATGGCCTAAAAGATCTTCACATTGCTTCTAGAGTGTTGGATTCAAACTTCGAAGTGAAACCAGTGGATCTGAATAAAGAGGTTAAGCAGGATCGGCTTAAAGCAGGAAAAGTGCTCCATTTACCATTAGATCTGGTCAAGGTGAGTGGAGGTGAAATGTGTCCCTTCAAACTCAGCATTGAAGTGAAGGATCTGAAAAGTCTCACTTTGGGAGATTTCTGTGTTACCTCCCCTGAAGCTGCCCCTCTAAGGTCAGAAAAACACAACCACAGGCGAGCAGATCGGCAGAGGGAAGTGACTCGTTCCACGCCCATTCCTGAGGAATCAATCTCAGAAATCCTTACCCAGAAGTTTCAGGACAGACCTGTAGATTTGCATTGGTATGGGGTAGCAATGAAATCGATCCTCAGACAACCGAGAGTGGAATATCTTCTGGAATACTTTAAAGGTGATACGATTGCTTTGCTTTCTAAGGAAACTGTTAGATCTCTAGGTCAGATGAAGGTTAAGGAATGGTACATTGGCTTTCTTCGAGGAAGAGTTGGCTTGGTGCACTGTAAGAACTTGAAGGTCATAACCAAGGATCAAGTCATTGACTTCACTGGAATTAAGCTCACCACACCAGTCCTCTTGGACAATATGACAATTCCTTTTAAAAAACTTACCTACATGTACTCTGCTATTCAGACCCTGGTCACAGAGCACGTCAAGTCCTGGAGAACCTTCGCTGAGGCTCTCGGTTACTCGGAGGTCTCCGTTAACGCCATCTCCAGGAGACATGCTGAAACAGAGGCAGAGAAGGTGGCTTGTGTTCTAGAAAAGCTCAAGGAAGACTGTCATGCAGAGAAGATCAAGAAGAAGTTCCAGCATGAGCTTATCATAGTATGCATCTTTTATTCTGACATAAATGTATGTGTACAACAAAATTCAAAGGAAAACTAGTTTTATTAATGATTTATATTCCCCACAGGGGCTGTTAAAGATTGATGTTCAAGGTGTAGTAGCCCATCTCATCCAGGATATAGTGATTCTATCCACAGCAGTTGAGCTGGGAGTGCGATGGCGGGAACTTGCTGAGAGAGTCGGGAAGCTCTCCAATGCCCAGATTGCTGCTTATGAGGCGCCACACAAAGGGAAAAATGGAGAAGTTAGTGCCCAGGTGAGCTAAAATCCCAAACATGAGTAACATTTTTTTTTATCAATCATTAAATACCTTGCTCATTTTATTACAATATTATATTAATCAGTTATCATTGACATGATCTACAGAATAAGGTCTAACCCAATCCTAGTCATGACATTTGTGATGTCAACATTTAAATATACTTTTGATTTATTATTTTACTTCTTTCAATAGTCAATGTGGAAGCCTGCATATGACTTCCTGTATGCCTGGAGTAAACGGTACGGGGATGGCTACAGGGATATGATCCAGGACCTTCACCTGGCCTTGGATAAGATGAAGAGCCCAGTGACCAAGCAGTGGAGACAGATTACTGGAGCTCTCATCACTGTCAACTGCATGGAGGTTCTAAGGGCTTCCGCCTTCTTCAGAGATTTGGAGACGACTCTTGGAGCACCTGCACTTCATATTTAGGTGATACTGCTGAGTTCATACCGATAGCTGTGCCATATTATTTTGACGTGATAAATATCGACATTAGGTGGCATCTACCCTCGATGGCATCTGTTTTTTTGGAAAAGTACTGAATATATGTTATTGTATACCTGTCTGTATATTATGTGTGTATTCGCTGTGACAATGAAAATGTGAAAGCTGTTGTCTGAGTTGTTACAAAGTCCCTTATGCAATGTTAATGCTTTTAAGGGTTGTTGGTGGAAAGAGAAATAGGAGATTTGTTCGTTAATTGTGATAGAGATTGAATCTGAAACATTCTAGATTAACTGCCTCAAGGTTACCTCCTTTATTTGTTTTAGTTAAACAGTTTTGCTTGAATTGTAAGTGTCTTTATCAGTACATTTTAATATTTGAAGTTGTATGTGTTACATACATTTTGGCCCTCTGGGAATGTGACTTATTATTTGTCAGTGTACAGTATATTGATTTCAGTATCCAAGGATGTACCATTTTACTAGGTTTAACATCTAATGTCACATCTTTGGTATACTGGAAAATTGTATTGATCTCTTTTTATATTTTGTGTTTTTCTAGTTGTCATTTTAAATGTACTAACTACAGTGTTTAAGAGTGAGGGTCCTTGTATAATTGCAAACTTTTCCTGTGTTAGAACAGTCTTTAAAAATCAATTTTGTATTGCTGTATTTTTAATGCTAAAACACTTTTGAGATTTGTTATAATAATTAAACTGTAACCATTTATGTCACGAAGGAGCTCTATACTGAAGGGCAAAGATAATAATAAAAATATGTTTTAAAGTATTTTAATCTTGAAATTACTTGAGTAAATGTTGTTTAAAAGATCGTATCATTTGATTGAATGGGAATTGCACAACAGGTAGCATATCATACACATGTCTGCATTGCATTCTGAGTCGTGCGTTGATGTGCAACTCGGGCTTAAATCTGTCACTTCCTTTCATTGCTTTAAAAATGATGCCATTATGTGGATACCAGTGGGTTCTCTAGTGACCTCAGTGTCACAGCCTCATTTACAAAACAGGATACTGATAAAGCTCATTAGCCTTCAGCCATGCTAAACTATGTGAAGTACTGTCCGTTGCTTAGAGATCTCAAGCGCTCTCAGCAGAGGCGGACAGTAACTAAGTACATTTACTTGAGTATTGTACTTAAGTACACTTTTTGAGTATCTGTACTTGAGTATTATTTTTTCTGGAAACTTATGACTTTAACTTCACTACATTTGAAAGACAGATATTGTACTTTTCACTCCACTACATTTCTATCAAGGTCCTCGAAGTAGAAAGTCGTTACTATGTAGCAGCTTTGAAAATCAGTGGGTGATTTTTTTTTCTTCTCTAAAACATGACTTTCTTTTTTTCAGACAGTTTATCAGTAATCACTCTTGGGGCTACATGAAGTGATTTCCCAGCATTTTTTGAGCACTGACCAGCTGCAAATGTGATATTTATTTACAACAATTCAATAATAAGAAGTTAATATTGTGGTTTATATTAGACACAATATTGTCTGATTTTGCTAAATTGTGTAAGTGAAAATATTACCTATAAAGCCACAGAAGAACTGTTATGCGTCTCCTAATAAAACACAAAAGGTGTTTGACTGAAGCGGCACTGCACAGACTGTTCTGTGTGTGACATCAAAGTACAGCGAGAGCGATAAGACAGCATTTTTTAAACATTTTGTTTTGATGTGAAATAAGTCTTGCTGTTTTGTATTTTGTTAAAGTAGTGTTGCTGTTGTAAAGTTATACAGCTACAGTTGTGTTGCTGGGTTTTAAAGCAGGTTTGATGTTTTATTTCTTCCTTATCAGTCTATATTTACAGCAATTTCACTGTCCAATCTGTTCAAATGTGGATGAATGGCTACACATAGATGTGTCCAGAGCTGTGTGAGATCACTACCATACTGCTTTTGTGGGGGTGGGTAGGGCTGTTAATTTTTTTCCCCCATAGGTTTTTAACATTCTAAAAGCTCTTTATCCCAAAGATACTACAAGCTAGTCAGTGTATTCAGCAGGTGTAATGTATTCTAAGTTGCTTCAGAAGTATTGCAAGTACTACTACGTACAACAATAAAACAGTGCATTGACATAAAAAAGGAAATTTACTTTTGGTACTTAAGTACTTTTAAAAGCAAGTACTTATGTACTTTTACTTAAGTAAAAATCTGTCTTGATAACTTTTACTTGTAATGGAGTAATATTTGACCAGCAGTATCTGTACTTTCACTCAAGTAATGGAGTTGTGTACTTTGTCCGCCTCTGGCTCTCAGTCACACACAAACATAGTTTCTTCAAATTCCCAACCTAAACATGCGATCATTAAAATATTGTTCACCCTTTCCTATGGTATCTGTTGCTTATTTAACTTGTGTGTTTACTTAGGCCTTATCCTGCTAAGAGTTTCAGTGTTCAGTGTCACCCTCTAAAAGTTCAGCTTGGCTAAGCTGAATTTGGTCATTTACCAAGTCATGATTATGTAGTACTAATAAGTGAACATTTTTGAGAAATCTTTGAGAAATAGATTATTTTCGCCTTAAAGGGCACTTTCACCCAAAAATGTAACACAAAAAAATAAAAAATACTGTGGAAATCACCCAAAACTATTTAATTACCAGCATTCAAAAGAAATAAATGCATTCTGGTTTGGAATGACATAAGGGTGAGTAAATTATGACAGAATTAATTATTTTTGGATGTACTATCCATTTAATGTTTCACCATCAAATTATCAGTGTTATTGTAGTTCTTTTTTCATATTTACATACATTTTGAATACTCAGTAATAAACAAACATGATGTTCTTGTCATGTAACTCATTTATTACTCCTTTTGATTTATCACACCTAGTTTTATGACTTCTCTTTAGTCCAGGACTAATTTTATATATAAGTAAGATTCATTCCAAATGATTCAGTCTGCTTTTGGATCATTTTGTCTAGATATACAATAGCTGGCTTATTCCATTTCTTATTCCATGGCCTTGACTGTTTGCTTGGAGTGCTATTTACACTATGGCAACTGGATAGATCTGTTTAGAAAAGTTTACTAAAGTTTATAAAATCTTAATGGGATAAAGAAGCTTGCCTGGGCACGACTTGATGTTTAAATCTGAATGCATTCCAAAATACGCAATCAATGGGTGTTGCGTTTTCTCATGTGCTGCGCCTATTTGTAAGTGACTGTTAATAATATACTATATTATGACACCAACATTGTGCCAAAAACCTCAGTTATGTTCTGAATTTACCCTGTTTCTTTTAAGGTTTAGTTGTACACATATTAACTTCAGCAGATCTACTAAAAGAGCCTGAGGCCTGATTATTCTTGATAAACCTGGGGATAATCGAGTGTTTTTCAGAGCAAAAGAAATGAAAAATAGCCAATAACATACTAGAAAGTTCATGTGCTTTGCTAAACATCTTTAACTGCTCTTTAAATTTTTGGTGAGAAGCCATTGTTTTCCTACTGCATGGTGTTACATCATAGCGTCTGGTATGTGAAGAAATGGTACATTTTACTTCACAAAGCAGCTAAGGTATTCTCAAGGACTGGTTTGTTCCATTCTGCAAGCAGCTCACCTTTGGCATCCATTGAGCAATAGAGCAAAGCCAATTCAGCTTTAAGAATTAAGGTCATTAACTACAGTGTGTGGAATAAAAGTATTTTGTGGAGTTTGGGCTAGTTAGGTGTTCATTATTTAGATTAATTGCTAAGATGAATATGATTTTGTAAGCACAAATGAGTTCAATGTGTGAATGCTTTAAGATTAGGTATTTGTGATTATGGGTTCAGTAAGCTCCAATGAGAGTGTCCAGTTCTCCCTGAGAATAAAAAGAAAAGACCGAAACATTCTGGCTGAAGACTTACTTGCCACCCCAAAACAACCCTATTGTGCAATGTACAGTACTCATAACAACAACTCTGCAGTTTTTTTAGTGAGGCTAATTGTTATTGTTCTGAGTCATAATGATACTCTGAGATCACATGGTAAAAAAGTCTAACCTACTTTTCTGTCAAAAACAGACATGTCCATATTTGTGACCCTGGACCACAAAACCAGTCATAAGGGTAAATTTTTCGAAATTGAGATTTATACATCATCTGAAAGCTGAATAAATGAGCTTTCCATTGATGTATGGTTTGTTAGGACAATATTTGGCTGAGATACAACTATTTGAAAATCTGGAATCTGAGGGTGCAAAAAAAAATCTAAATATTGAGAAAATCGCCTTATAAGTTATCCAAATTAAGTTCTTAGCAATGCATAATACTAATCAAAAATTAAGTTTTAATATATTTACTGTAGGAAATTTACAAAATATATTCATGGAACATGATCTTTACTTAATATACTAATGATTTTTTTGGCATAAAATACAAATCAATAATTTTGACCCATACAATGTATTTTTGGCTATTGCTACAAATATACCCCAGCGACTTAAGACTGGTTTTGTGGTCCAGGGTCACATTTATCTGTATTACTCTGTAAGGGGTTTTAATAAGAGAAAAAGTCAGATCACAATACAGTAAATCTCTGGTTCTCAACCAGGGGGCCTCGAGATGACTTTAAAATAAGACAAAACAACCATTAAATTAAGTAATTAACTTTTTTTAAATTGTACAATACACGAGGCCCAGTGAAATACCACTGTACCCCAGTAAAATATTACTGACAAATCATGGTGTCAATGAAGATTCTTGTCCACTGACCTGAAAATAATTTTCTCTGATAATATTTTTTACTATTTTATGTTTTCTGTCAGCTGTTTAGAGCTAGCAACTAGCAAACTAGCAAAGGTAGAGTTGCAAATAAATCACACTTTTGATCTAATCGGTCAAATGAGTTTGAAAAAGGGACTGAAAATTTTGTGTGATTCAGTTTGATTCATTCTGACAGACAGTTCACTTACACCGAATCTTTTGCAGTGTTTTTGCAAATCTAAACAGTGGGATATTTTATAAGAGAGAAAACAAAAACAGCGCTGGATAAAGTAAAATTTACCTACAGTCCATTGTAGAAAACAAAACTTGAAAAAGTATAAAAATATAGGCACACTTTTTCTGTGCCCCAGTGCTGATAAAAGACTAGAAACACTCCTAGCCAAAACTACTAAAAACCAAGATTTTATTGTAGATTTAATTTTAATTTGCTCCCTCAATTACTGTCTCAAAAAACCTTGATGTATGAAGAAGCCAAAAATTCTTTTAAATTTCATGCAAATGATTAAAATCGTAAAACTCCATTGGCATTTCCATAATGAATATACAGTTTACTCTCCATGCTGAGTATTTTGTGGGCAAGATGTGCTGCATGTCCACCCAGTTTAGAACATGTGACACCATATGTTAACGAGAAAAACAAGGGTAATGACTGGAAAACATACTGGCTTCACACTACAGAGGCACAAACCAGGAAAACAGCAGGCTTCACATTGCACTGCTTCAACACAGTGACCTCCAGCATAGTGCAGTTTCTTTCCTAAAACTTGGCTAACAGGTCACTGTAAAGTAAAATATAAAAAAAACCTTTTAAAAATGCAGTTATTTAAAAAGCAATGCTTTCCGAGCAGTAAAAGGCTAAACATGCAGCCCGAGAAGCCATTTAAGAAGCATAAGGAAGAAAGAGATTAAAAATACTAAATGAGAGTGTATGCATGGACAGCATTTGTTTTATATTACACAAAAAATAGTAACATGAACTGGTTTTATTCAAGTAAATTTTTTTGTCATTACTGATTCAACCTCAATACATTAATTTATACAAACAAAAAAAAAATTATGGGTTAAATCAGGTAAAAATAGGTAACATATGTAGGTTGTCATGTTTTACAGAGTAGAACTACTTTAATAACTTAACCAGCTACCTTTTCAGCTTGCTTGTTTGGTCTTAAAAATACAGTGGGACAGTTCAACACATTTTTAATGAAGGTTTCAGACGGAGAGATCTCATCCTGTGCTGCAGATCTCAGTGAGAAGTGCCTAATATACCTTGTTTTATATGGACAAAAGAATGTCAGATAACTGATAACAGAATTTTCATTTTTGAGTGAACTATGCCTTACTCCGTCCGCTATAAGCATTCAGGGACGTAGACCATTAGAAGGCTGCGTGTGTTTATGGTTTGTGTGTTAAAGGTCAGATAGTCATGTGACCTGTATGGCCATATCACAAACTGTCCAACTGCTTATAAGAGTACTGAAATCAGAGAAACATGCATTTATATGCAATGAAGGACAGGAGATGCACAGATACTTGCAAAACTGAAATCAGAGTTTAAACTTTAAATTAAACACTTCATAAAGCTGGAATGTGTGACAGAAGATCTGTAATATCTGCCATAGTCACTGGCGTGGTGAGAGAGGGATTTTCTCCCTTTGACTCTTTCTCACAGTGCGAGGAATGATGCCTGGAGGAGCATGTGCACCAGGCGAGCGCTTGTTTGGAGTTTGCTGGTCCTCTCTGTCTTTCATATGGGACTCGGGGTGTCCTGCATCTCTCTGGGTGTGCTGGAGATCATACAAGCCCACTGGCTACAGAAAAGCCAAACCTCCTTCTCCACACCGATATGGAGCTGTGTGTGTGTAAGTAAGAGATCTTAATGTATCTTCTGCATGAGATTTATATTCTATATAATATATTTATCAGCAAAAATAAAAAATCTAATACATATACAGTATAATGCAGATAAAATGGTGAATTCTTACCTTATTAATAAATCTGCTGAAATGCAGATTTTTACTCTTATCAAAGTAAATTCTGCCAGGTTTTTTCTCTTAAACCTGACAAGATTTAAGTAATGCATGTCACTTTTATATTATATTATATTATATTATTATCCGCAATAGAGGATAAGCGGTTTCGAAAATGGAGGGATGGATATTATATTATATTTTTTCTGTCAGGTTATTACTTATTAATTATTGTTAATCAGTTATTCAATAATAATCATTTACATGACGTATGTCTTAAATAAGATATATTATATTTGTAGGATTTTGAAGAATTACATTTAAATACTTCTTTTTTTTTTACTAATAGTTTAAATACAGTAATTATTCTTATTTTTAAAGTGGACATGGGATGCCTATTTTCCACAAGTTGGTATGATTCTTCAGGGTCTTCATGAAATGTCTGCAATATACTTTGGTTCAAATTCTACGATGGCGTTTTAGTGCCACATTAAAAAATTAAAAAATCTACAATTTCGAGATTAAACTTGTGATATTTTGAGAAAAAAGTCAAAATTGCGAGAATAAAGTAGAAATATTTTGAGAATAAAGTCGAAATTATGAGAATAAAGTCGAAATATTTTGAGAATAAAATCGAAATTACGAGAATAAAGTCGAAATATTTTGAGAATAAAGTCGAAATTACAAGAATAAAGTCGAAATATTTAGAGAATAAAGTCGAAATTGCGAGAATAAAGTCGAAATATTTTGAGAATAAAGTAGAAATTACGAGAATAAAGTTGTAGCAATACAAGAATAAAGTCGAAATATTTTGAGAATAAAGTCGAAATTACGAGAATAAAGTCGAAATTATGAGAATAAAGTTGTAGCAATACGAGAATAAAGTTATGATATTTTTATAGTATACTCCCCAGCAAACAATGAGCATTTTTTTCCAGCATTTTTTGGGTGGCACAAATTCAGCGGCTTTACACGGTCGGACCAACGTCAGCACACCATCGGCAAGCCAACCAATCAAAAAATGCTGTCGGTCTGCCAGAGTTTTTTGCGTGGCACGCCACCAGTAGCTTGCCACGGCTGGGCCTCCGTCGGTGCACCAGTGGCAAGACGATGGTTTGTCCTGTGTTAAAGTCTCAAAATATTTCAACTTTATTCTCGTAATTTTTACTTTTTTTCTTAAAAAATTATGACTTTAATGTCGTAATCTTAGATTTTTATTTTTTTTAACGTGGCACTAAAACGCCGTCATAAAAATCCTCAATGGTCCTGTAAATCAATACTTTTTACCTTGTCAAAACAGCTCTGCTCAGGGCGACCCGTTTCGGTGCATGCCTCTTTAAATTACTGCTCACCCCGCTCCTCTCTTCCATTTTTTGTGCATTCGGTGGCGCGTTACCATCAAAAACAAAACGTATCCACTGCGTCCTCAGTGGCTCTCATGTCGGGAGAAATTAAGACTGTTATGTACACTTTTACATCCAACTACAAAACACCTGCACTGCTTACGAGACATTCCCCTTGTCCAAATACCCACACTTGTGGTCTTGGCCACTTGAGAGCACATGCAAGCGACAGGAAGGAAATGCGCAAGACTGTCACAGGTCTTAAAAACGCCAAAGCGCAGTGCCCTTAACGCACACTATTTCCACACTATATCTTAGTGTGCTTAGTGTGCATCATGTTGTGGAAATAAATCGTGAGACTTTTTGGCGAGATCTCACGAGAGGTCACAGAAACCTTTCCAATGTATGTTAAATATTAATAATATTTAGATATTACGTATAATTTGGTAGTAAAACAAATAGTTGCACGTTTTATTGGTGCAAATGAGTAGTGGCGATAATTATTTTGTACAGCATTTGCAACTGCTTTTTTTCACTTAATTATAAGCACCACAAAATTAAATTGTCATTTGTTATAGGGACTACTGAACAGACATTTAGAAGTTGATTTTTAAATGCAAAGTATTGAAAATAAAAATAAAGCTCTGTAAACACTTGCATTTTTACAACACTATAAGTGTATCCCATCAGGTAATGAAAAGTTTTACACACATTTGTGGTCTTCATGCTCACTTGAACACTTGGACCAAATACAGAAAATACATCATACAAGTAGTCAAGTGGTCAAGTGCAAAGACCATGTGCGGGTATTTGGACAAGGGGAATGTTGTCGCTACAGCTGCTCGAGCACAGAGAGAATGGCAGAGAGTGTACAACTGGCTGAGGGTGGAAATATGCTAATACAGGACTGTCTGTCAGCGGTCATGGGCGGAGCCTAAGCAGTATGACGTCATACTGCTCAGAAAATCAAGACTGTTCAGGTTTTTTGGGGATTAAAAAAAAAGAAGTTAATGGATTTTTATCATTGTAGGGTAGTTGTGTCCACACACTGCTAAGACACATTTATATGCAAACACCATGTAAAAGTGAACTTTGCGTCCGATGTCCCCTTTAAGCATAGAGTTAATCAGCATGATTTCTAACATCACAATATACAATGTGAAACTAAAATATGATATCCAGAATGTGCAATACGACATTGCTTTTTTTTTTTAAATCACACTTTAAATAGACCTACTGTTTAACCCAAAATACATTTGACAGTAATTATTCTTAAGCAAGGATTAATAAGGGTGATTACCTTCACAATATGCAATGTTCAACTAAAATATGATATCCAGAATGTGTAATTTGAAACTGTACTAGAATTTGATTTAGATTTAGTAACACATCTCTGTTTTTCAGTTTCTTGTCTGTGGACTATGTGGGATACTGTGTGCGAAGAAAAGAACTGTACTGACTGTAAGAGTACAGTGACACAAGGCACAACAATATAAATACTTCTTATCTAATCTAAACACACATTCACAAAGATAATAGCCATTGTAAGCCACTGACACCGGCTTGTAAACATTGTCTGTAATCCCTACTTTATCACTTTCGTGATACTAATGTGTAATAAGAATCTGTTTATATAGTAGTCAACGCTGCATAATTACTGTTATCTCATACCTGTTTTGTCCCGCCTCATTTCACAGATGATCCTGTTTTCAGCTTGTTGTATCTGTGGACTTATTGGGGGAATTCTCAACGTCCAGTTTCTGCGTGCAATTGTGAAACGGGCCAACAGCCTGTACTCTCTGCACCTGGCCTTCCTCTGCCTGGCCAGCCTGGGCATCTTGAGCTGCACCCTCTCCACCTGGCTCACCTGCAGACTTGCTAGTTGTGAACAGAAAAGACTGTTTCTGGAAAGGGATCTTTCGCTGCATCATTCTATGGAGATGGCTGAGAAGGTGAAGGCGACATGCGAATGAGCTATCTAGAGACTGTGAGATCTATTTTATTAAAAATGTAAAAGTGTAAATTTGGTTTATAGAACTGCTTAGTTTAAGTTAAGTCATGATAATTTGTCTCTTGTGAGATAGCAGGTATTCGGTTTCATGTCAAAGTTATTCATGTTAAAGTTCTATAAAAAAATTTATCCTGGAATATGATAATTCTAAAGGATTTGTTTTGTGGGATAAATGTAACCTTCATATATCATTAAGTGATATCTTTGGTGAGTTAGTCTACTTTGTTCCTGGTATGCTGATCAATTACCACATTCCACATGAATGAAGAGTCAGGTGTGATGGTGTCAGTTTGCAATAATGAAGAATGCAATATAATTATGTTAAAACCTTGAAAGTTTAACAGGTCAATGTGATTTTAATTAGTGTTAACCCTTAATAGAGCAAAACAAATGCAAACCTTGCAAGTTAAAGTTAAATAGAGGACAAATCATAACTGCACACTCTCTTAACCACAATTTATTATTACCAACATTTCGGCCAAGCAAGTAGCCTTTGTCGAGGTATGATTTCTTACAAAATGAAGAACAGCATAAATAGAAATGATAAACATGCACAGGTGGAAGAAATGACCCCTGTAGGGCCTAACACACATTTTAATGGAACAGTTTAACCAATATTTAGACAAAAAAAAAAATTTTTTAATAATAAAACATAAACACCAGCAACTTTGTATGTGTTTTGTGAGTATTATATTTAATACACTAAGCTTGTATGGCTCATATAGTGTGATATAAGAGAATATGGAGCTCGTACTCCAGGAAGAAAAACACCTTAGTTTTATTCAGAGGCCCAAACTGAGCAAAAATGTGCATTTTGGTGCAGTTGCTGATATTTATATGGCCAAGATATAAGTATATTATATAAATATAATGTAAATCAGTAAGATCTGTATAACTGTATAGCAGAGTATTTACATAATGCATATAAATATCAGTTTTCACTCTATATTTCTCAATAATATGTCTTAGTAAGATGATATTTAAATGCTTAGTTTTATTAATAAAGCTCTCTAGTTTTTATTTTGGGATGGGGGGTGAAACACAATGCAGTGCAATACAATGATGATTGAGAGATGTACAAATAAACATTCATCAAAAGCCTTGCATATCAGATGAGATACATTTAGATTTTTCTTAGTCCAATAAGTGTTCATCTCGAAATATTACTAACAATATAAAAGTTATTCTTACATTTACTTTAAAAAAATCTGAAAAGATTTCACAGCGGAAAGACACTTGTACTACGACCTGAAGGGGGATGTATTTAGAATTATACTACAGGGTCTTTTACTTGTTAAAAATATGAACGATCAATCTGAGGGCAGAAGGCATGTAGTAGCTTGTGTACAACAGGTTATACAGCAAAGTTTTGGTCATGTTGATCATTTAGAGGCCTTAGAAATGTGTATATGATACAGTAGGCATTATAGAGTTAAAAAGGAACAGCATAGGCATACTTTTTATCTATATGGGTAATTGTCACTCAGTTAGTAAACTAGTCTCTGAAGTTGACAGCACATGAACCATTCACAAATCATGGTTATAAAAAGAACCATTCCTTTGTCCTCTGGGTATATAGGGCTTCATTTGGTTCGTTCCCATGATATATGCTGAGGGCAAGAAGTCGTTTAACACACAATTTATTAGTTTCCTGATTTATAACCCATGTAAAAGAAATGTGGTCTCTGGCCACCTCCCCTTTACTCTCGGAATACCCTTTAATAATTTTTTGACTAATGAAGTGAATAAGTAAGAAAGTACAATAATTACACGTAAGAAAACAAATGCAAGGCTTGCCATTTCCTCGAATACCCTGGTCATACATAGGCATAAGTATATCCATATAGGCTAATGTCTATATTGTAGCTTTAATTTTTAATGCTCTTTTACACATAAAGGGTTTCATTTTATCAATCAAAACAAGGCAAAATACAGAGCGGAACAGTGATCACCCATATTTTTAGCAACCTTGGTCCTTGGAAGTATTTGTTTCCAGTATTCTTCCTATGCATTTCAAAAAGAGTTTTAAAGGGGGGGGGGGGGGGGGGGGGGGGGGTGTTGAACAGTGTGAACCTCATCCCATGTTGCATTGCGGATGATGCATTGCATTTGAATGACTCAAATCAATGGCAGGCCTACAGGATAACATATTTGATGTATAGTCATGGATTATGATCATTAAAGGGGTCCTATTATGCTTTTTCACTTTTTGAATTTTAGTCAGTGTGTAGTGTGTATGTTTGGGCATAAAAAAGATCTTCAAACTTACAAATCTCAAAGTCCACTCCAAAGGGAGATATTTCGTTTAAAAAAAAATCCCTTTTCAAGAATTACAACGAACGGCTCGTTTGGACTACAGCGTTTGTTTTCCGGGTTTTGTGATATCACAAAGTGGTCCATTAGAATATCATTAAAATAAATCCCGCCTACGGAAATTCGAGTGGTTGGGGGGTGGGGAGGGTCGAGGTCGTGGTTAGAACGCTTGGTTGAGTGCATCAGACAAGACGACGACGAAGAAGAAGGGCTGCTGTAGCCTCAAGTTTTCGCAAGTTATTACACATGCACCTGAATAATTATGTATGTAAATATGTATGTTACAATTATGAAAACGTTTTTATAATAAATTGCTGACAGTACAATACTGGACAATGATGTAATCTGCAGAATTTACACTTCAATTATGAGACTACAGTGTTTCCCATACATTGAGTGCAGGTGTTTTTATATCACTGTATTTCTGAAGGAAACCGACTGACTTCAGAAAATTGGATGTCATTTTCATTTAATCTTGCATGTAATGTCTGATAAAGCAGTGTTTTTTTGAGCGGAGCACTGCTTTGTGTACAGCCGTTACCGGGGAAGCCTTGATTTCTACCACTCCAACAGCGCCTCCTGCTGCCACAGAATGAGTTCGCATATATATGCTACCTGGGAAACACTGGGCTATGGTATAAATAAATTCAACTGTATAACAGTTTCACTGCAATTCATGTTATAATGTTAGAATTAAATAACAATAAAGCTAATACATATGCACTTATCTGAACATAAATGCAGTTATTTTTAAGTGGTTGTTGTCATCCTATCTAAAACGGGATTTAGTCAAAAAACAACAACAATAACGTTACCACTCTAATATGTCTTGCAATATCCGTGCGTGCAAAGGTTCTGCGCAATCCTCTTGTTCAATATTCTCTGGGTCTGAATCCGGCTCAATATTGATGCCATCCTTAAAGGGGTCATATGATGCTGCTAAAAAGAACATTTTTTTTTGTGTGTATTTGGTGTAATGAAATATGTTAATGCGGTTTAAGGTTAAAAAAACACATTATTTTCCACATACTGTACGTTATTGTTTCTCCTCTATGCCCCACCTTTCTGCAACGCATCAATTTTTACAAAGCTCATCGGTCTGAAAAGCGAGATGTGCTCTGATTGGCCAGCTATCCAGTGCGTTGTGATATGTGATATCACAAAACCCGGAAAACAAACGCTGTACTCAAGCGTGTGACGGAAATGATATGCCCCTTACCATACTGTGATGCCGTGTCCGGCCGGAGCGACGAGACAAAAACATTAAAAGCCATTATAAACAAGGCATTTGTTACATACAGTGGGGACATAATTACGGATTATAATGACTTATACTGTCTTTTTACGCGTTGCGTTGCATCGCGGCATGTAAACATAAAACCGTGTCTGCATTTGTGATCGGAGAAATGACAAACAATAAGTGCTACTCTACACTGCCCAAAAAACTCGCGTTTGAATCGTCAGTGGCAAATTCTTTAAATAAAAAAAACGTACTTACAGTCTGTGAGTCAGAACAGCCGACATTGTAGTCTACTCTACCAGGATCAGGAAACAGTCCTCCATAAAATGTGCTGGACACATCTGAATATTTGGGTTAAACTGTTCTGGAACAGTGTTGTAAATACAACTTAACCACTGATTTCTAGTCATGTCCTCTTTTGGAAGGCCAAACAAAGTAGTTTCGCTTTCACCACGAAACAGTGTCACACATCGCGGCCTTGAGTGAGCGGAGGCCGGAGGCCTAGAGTGAGCGGTAGCCTAGAGTATGTGGAGGCCGGCGGATTCGACGAAGGAGCGGCCGGTGGGCTTGCATCAACCGCATGTGACGACCCCGGGCTGGACTCCGCTTCGTCCACAGTGAAAGCCGATCCAGCGATCCACAGCGCGAAGTTGATGTATTTTCTCAGTGACCAGCACGGGTCAGCTCCAGGCATGACGAAGTGGATATCGTCCTCTTCTGGAAGGCCAACCAAAGTAGTTTCGCTTTCACAACAAAACACACAGCGCCTTCACGACATGGCGGCGGCAACAACAACAATACTACTTTATGCAAATCTTCCCACATCGTGACGTAGACATGTGGGGGCGTGTTAGAACGAGCCGCTTTAGGTAGGCGTGGTTAACTCTTAACTTTTATAAAGAATATCTCTTTGGATTTGAGACTTTAGTCTTTGCAACATACAGATCTTCTTTATGCACCAAGAGCTTGTAACACTGCAAAGAGAAAGGAAAAATTGAAATCGCATCATATGACCTCTTTAA
The DNA here is from genome assembly GCF_001515645.1 of Sinocyclocheilus grahami. Lineage (NCBI taxonomy): Eukaryota > Metazoa > Chordata > Actinopteri > Cypriniformes > Cyprinidae > Sinocyclocheilus > Sinocyclocheilus grahami. The sequence goes on along the minus strand of NW_015505587.1, from coordinate 1,084,436 downwards.
CTAAACCGGAGCAGACAGAACTTGCTGCTTTGGCAAGGGGCGGGGCAGTACTGAAACACCGTCTAAGCTGTTCGCCAATCACAACGCACTGGGACAGCTAACCAATCACATCATAAATTTCATTTTTCGGAAGGCGGGCCTTCATCAAACCGGAACTAATAGCCATTTGTGCCAGCCTGGGGAGAAAGGTATTGTAATAATGTCAATTATGTTAAAAAATTATGCGTTTTTCGAACCACCAAGCATGAGAGCATGTTCTAGTACACCCCCAAAACAAATTCAAGACATTATAAAAGAGCATAATAGGACCCCTTTAAAATACTGTGTAATATAAGAAGAATAAAAAGTAAAGTAAGAAAGTAAAATAAAGTGTAATATATATACTGTATATGTACTGTAATTTCAATATATATATATATATATATATATGTGTGTGTGTGTGTAATTTCATATTATATAAAATACATATAATTACATTTAAATGAAATATATATATATATACATATTAAACTTTTTTATATTATATATTATATTAGACAGATATTATATTGCTTGATGTTATATAAAGAAATCAGACTGACTCATGGCTTCTAGGATACATCTGCACCTTCATGCCATCTTTCATGGTATGACTTTCTTGAAGGGTTTGTACATTATCATTAAAAAGCAATTTTTTATATAGAGAGAATGAATGGGATTTTCCGACTATTGCACTCCGTTCCCTGCATCTCACTAACCTTCTAAAACTTCCCCCATTTTATCTTAGATAAACAGAAACACGCCCTGTTCATATGGAAAAATGTTGTATGGATAGTTATCGGAGGACAACTTGCTCAATCAACTGGAACGATGTTTCTTTAAATCAGTCAGTTTGTTTCTCTCGCTGGTTGCTTTCCACATTCGCTCGTCTGGATGAGCGGTGACCTTGTTCCACTGACTCATACGAGCAAAGATTTTGTGACTCACTGTTGGCGGTGTCTGAGGGATGAGCTGTGTAAATCATCTCTGTTCTTCTCCCCTCCCAGAGCCACTGAGAACTTGGGGTAACCTGCGCCAGTGGGACGTTCTCTCCATAACTGCCTCTCTGAGCATTAAACCACACAGCAATCACAATATGAGTGAGTATTTGGAGGAAGCTAGTGGAGACAGGAAGTAGTCCTCTGTATCATTCGCTGGCTCATCACTCTGGCAGAGGATGCTTGGAAATGTTAATGTCATTGTGTGGTTAATTTCAGAGGTGCTGCTGAGTTGATTTTGAGTGCAGAAAGTTCTACTGACTGAAGTTCAAAAATAACTGTTGTCCTTGGCTATCACACTCTGTCGAGCTAAACTGATACATCACTGTATATGTAAGGCATAAAGCAGCTTTAGTTGTTTTGACCACTCAGACAGAGGGCTCTAGAAGGTAGCGGCTTGTGTGGTGAGTGCTTTACATGGAGAAGATGAAGGGAATTCTCTTGTGACAGGTCACGTTGATGCTGTAGCAGCTGAGGTATGTACCCCGCCTGTAATGGAGAACACAGACACGGAGAAGTGCACTGAAGGATGTGGTCAGATGGAGACGAGGCTTACCAACTTTATTAATGACTCATTAATTGTCTGTAAATGTTAGAGGTGATTTCCCATAGTACACCCTTTGGTACACTCCATCTGATCCTAGTTCAGAGTGGAAATTTGACAGAGGGTTATTTATTTTTACTGATTAAGAGTGTGTTCGGGAATTTAGGAAATTCTGGGAAACCTTGTTATGAGGTCACCTACATCACCATTAATAAACACCATCTTTAGTGCATTATTTAGTTTTAACTGGGAAAAAAATAATCAGTATTTTTTTCTTGTTTTCCAGTAAAAATGATTTAAACATGCTTAAAACAATATTGAAAATATGTATCATTAATAATTTTTTTCTCTCTTGATTTTGGCATGTATTCTGTTAAATATAAATACATTGTAATATAAATTGTCTATAAAGTATTATTATCTTCACTATTTTCACTTCTCAAGTAAACATATTATTTATTTTTAAACAGTTAAATTCCCTTTAGTTTTCTATTTTCTTGGAAATAAACAATAAACAAATTTAAAGAAGCATTCACACTGTCTCATGGTTTCCAGTATATATCTTCGCTTTCATGGCATCTTTCATGGTGTGACTTTTGTTGAAAGCTTTGTACATCATCATAAAAAAGACGAATTCTCACCATTGCGGTCCCTACATCTCATTAACATTCTAAAACGTCCCCCATTTTATTTTAGACAAACAGATCTTAGAACTTATTTTCAATCAGTTGAATATCCCCTTAGCTTTCTTGAACAATATAAACAAAAACAAAACAAACAGCATATGTGTCACTTGGAGATACTACAAATTCTAAATATTTTCATTCTTTGATAACTGTATATGTATGATTCAGGCTAGTTTATTGTTTGGCAAGTGAGTCATTCAGCCTCTCCCTAGTTCACCATTAAACACAAGCTTGTGAACTTGTGCACTGTGCTGAGAGTCAGACAAACAGCAACCCGCTGTCACCTTTTTAATGTCCAGCAGATGGCTGTTATAGGCGTGAACTGCAGGTGCATATACAAATACCTGTTTTAACACACACACACACACACACACATACATAAACGCACACATATAGACAGAAACTTGAACACATTTTTTGTATTTAAAGGAATAGTTCACCCAAAAGTGAAAATTTGCTGAAAATTTAGCCTCACGTCATCCAAGATGTAGATGTTTGTTTCTTCATCGCAACAGATTTGGAGAAATTTACATCACTTGCTCACCAATGGATCCTCTGCAGTGAACGGGTGCCTTCAGAATGAGAGTCCAAACAGCTGATAAAAACAAACATGCAGCTATTGTTTGTTACAAACATGCAGCTTTTGACTTTACAAGATGTTAATTGTTGGACTGGAGTCATGTGGATTACCTGTGGATTACTGTGATGTTTTTATCAGCTGTTTGGATTCCAAATCTGTTGCGAAGAAGAAACAAACATCTACATCTTGGATGGCCTGAGGGTAACTTTTCAGCAAATTTTCATTTTTGGGTGAACTATTCCTTTAATCTAGTTTTTCTGACAAAGACATCTTTTTAATTTTTAAAGGTAAGTGGTTGCAAAGTTATGTTCAACTCAGTCTCACGGCAGTTCATAATATATTCACAAAATTTAATCTATTGATTCCTGTTCATGGACACGAATATCCCTTTTTTGTGTGTCACTCAGCACGACTTTCAATCTAATGTATTTCAAAAAGGAGTATCTTTCGAGCCTGCACAACCCAGTCTCATGGCATTTTGTGACTGGGTTGCTATGTCCATTTGAAATTAACACATAAAAATGCAAATGAACCTTTTAAAGTAAACACAGTAATCTCAATCAGATGTCTTCCTATTTTATTTTATTTTCCTATCCTATTTTATTTTACAAATACATAACATTTTTCAAGTACATTATCTTTTTGAACCACTTTCTGAGATACTTATACTGAGATACTTAAAATATCTAGTTCAACAAATGATGGTGATTTCATTTAAAACATTATAATTAAACACAAAACAGCTTATGCAACTGTAAACACAGCTACCACTTACATTTATTACCAACAGCTATAGTTTCAGTCCTCATAAGGCCCAGTTCCTTGGAAATTTGCTCAGGACCAAAATATTTAATGTTTACTGTATGTAAGTGTCTTAAAACCATAGACTCGTGTCCATTTGTGCTTGATGGATTTGCTGCCCTATTTCAAGCATAGGTCTACATATCGCCAAACACCAATAATCTCCTACAGTGGCTGTAGTAGCATTTAAATTCTCTCCCTTTTTATTGAGCCCCATCTCAGCGGAACCCTACATATCTCAGGAGAAAGCGTCTATAAGTTCAAAGTGACATTTCCAGGAACCGTGGCCTGGAGATCACTCAAGAGGGGTGTAGCTTTCAGTGTCCTGCAGGGAAGGGCTGAAGGGTGGCGGAGTTCTCACTGCTCACTTTGCACCTCTTTCCTTGTGGACTTTCTCTCTCATGCTGCCTGTTCCTCTCACTCACCGTCTGTATCTCTCAAGCTGTTCGTCTCACTCTCACGCTCTGCCTCCCATGAGCTAGTTGACGTTCTCCAACTCTGTTTTTCTGTCTCGCAAACTCTTTGCTTTTCTCTCTCCCACTGTTAGTCTTCATCGTTCTGTCTGTCTGTCTCCCATGAGCAACTCAAACTGGCTGAGATGGGAACTTCATAGTCGTGCCGTTAAGTCACTTCATTAAAGTTAAACAAACAAGCCGCCAGAAGCTCAGAGAGGTAACACAATATTCAGCCCAATATCATGAATACAGATTATTCTTTGGGCTAAAGTGAGTTTTCACCACATATTTCTGCCAGTGCATAATAAAGAAACTGTGGCTGTCTGCAGATCGTTCCAAGAAAAACATTGTTTAGCAGGCCAGTGATTGTGTACTGACAGGCAGGAGTAGTTTCCTGGGAAAACTACGCCTGTAGGTGCATTGAACAGTTGGTGTGATGGAAAAATTGTGATGGTGCAGACAAGAGGAGAGATATTTTTGTTGCTCACACACATTTTTGGAGATCTCCTGCTTATAAAAACCTCAGAAGAATTTATTGTCGGTGTAACGCAAGGCCTTTAAGCTGACAAAATGAAAAATATTCAGACATCTGTGGCTCTAAGTACCCCACTTGAAACAAAAGGGTCACACAAATTTTAATACCTCAGACAACCAGTACTTGACCCCTAAACACAATCTCTCTCTTTCTATATCACTCCTACTCTTCTCCCAGCTGCAGAGTTTAGGAGTGTTGGTGGGAGGACGTTGCGGCTAAGCTTCCCTCGAGTGCAAGCTGCAGAGCCAGCGGGAGCATCCGTCCCCCTTCCTCTGTTGTTTTTGGCATGGGACGCCCGTCCCCTCCCCTGCTCACGCTCCCTCAGCCTACAACCCCCAACTTCTGCCTGTTACCCCAACGTCCCATATTCATCCCCATACACAGCTGTAGCACTCTTGGTGACCCCGACTGTCATCGCACACACACCAACAAAAACGCATGCAGTAATATAACTAAAGTACAGATAAGTATGCTGATAACTAAGAATCATAGCATGCTTTAAAGTTACAGACCAAAAACCATCCCAAAACCATTGTTAGCTAAAAATGGTCACAAGTTCCATTGAACTCTTATTGGTAACAATGGAACTTGCAGCCATATTTGCTTTTTAGAAACGCACCCCAGGGTTTTCTCAACTACCATAGTATGATGCACGGTTGGAGAAATTAACTAGTTGGTTGCTAGTTGTTTCCTGAGACTGTAGTAACATGGTCACAACCTCCGTCATTTCAACCAAGTTGGTTCAGCAATATAGGACTATCGTTAATGAATAACTTCAGCTAATTATTTGATTCAAGATCACAATTAATATGAAAGTAGTGTAGTTCATTTACAGGAAACAACAGAAAACCATTGATTTTTAAAAATCACATTTATATGCAGTATGTAATTGGCATACTCCTTTAGACTTGGTTCATTCTCCGAAATACGAAACATGGCATCTGAGGACTACCCGGCAATCACAGAAAGTTCCCCTAATGTTCCCATTTGGTTATTTTTTGAGAACCAAAAATCGTTAGCTGGATACTTTGCTATTTTTGATCCCCACTTTTTTTGCTTTATTTGATATATGATTCATCCCAGATTCCCTCTTACATCATTCTCCATGTTTTTCTTTGCATTCGTGTATATGCGCACTATTCAAAAATGATACTGATTATTAACACACTAAAATATATCAATTTAAAACTTAAATGCAATAAAAGATGTAGAGTGTACTGCATGTCACAATCTCTCTCTTTCTATATCACTCCTACTCTTCTCCCAGCTGCAGAGTTTAGGAGTGTTGGTGGGAGGACGTTGCGGCTAAGCTTCCCTCGAGTGCAAGCTGCAGAGCCAGCGGGAGCATCCGTCCCCCTTCCTCTGTTGTTTTTGGCATGGGACGCCCGTCCCCTCCCCTGCTCACGCTCCCTCAGCCTACAACCCCCAACTTCTGCCTGTTACCCCAACGTCCCATATTCATCCCCATACACAGCTGTAGCACTCTTGGTGACCCCGACTGTCATCGCACACACACCAACAAAAACACATGCAGTAATATAACTAAAGTACAGATAAGTATGCTGATAACTAAGAATCATAGCATGCTTTAAAGTTACAGACCAAAAACCATCCCAAAACCATTGTTAGCTAAAAATGGTCACAAGTTCCATTGAACTCTTATTGGTAACAATGGAACTTGCAGCCATATTTGCTTTTTAGAAACGCACCCCAGGGTTTTCTCAACTACCATAGTATGATGCACGGTTGGAGAAATTAACTAGTTGGTTGCTAGTTGTTTCCTGAGACTGTAGTAACATGGTCACAACCTCCGTCATTTCAACCAAGTTGGTTCAGCAATATAGGACTATCGTTAATGAATAACTTCAGCTAATTATTTGATTCAAGATCACAATTAATATGAAAGTAGTGTAGTTCATTTACAGGAAACAACAGAAAACCATTGATTTTTAAAAATCACATTTATATGCAGTATGTAATTGGCATACTCCTTTAGACTTGGTTCATTCTCCGAAATACGAAACATGGCATCTGAGGACTACCCGGCAATCACAGAAAGTTCCCCTAATGTTCCCATTTGGTTATTTTTTGAGAACCAAAAATCGTTAGCTGGATACTTTGCTATTTTTGATCCCCACTTTTTTTGCTTTATTTGATATATGATTCATCCCAGATTCCCTCTTACATCATTCTCCATGTTTTTCTTTGCATTCGTGTATATGCGCACTATTCAAAAATGATACTGATTATTAACACACTAAAATATATCAATTTAAAACTTAAATGCAATAAAAGATGTAGAGTGTACTGCATGTTAGCTTGCTTGTTGTGCCCAAGAGCATGATCTGTGTATGTCCACAAGTCAAACTAATTAGAAACGATGCTTCTAATAATAGGTTGAGATGCTTTTTGGAACTATGCTATCAGCAAATAATTTGCTGATAATGTTAGTAAATGCATTAACCTTGAATTCACTATCTATTGCACTGTATACTGAATAATATAGTGAACTGGGCAATGTAAATGGCATCTGCTATTGTTCTTACTGTGCCACAGATACCCTGCCATTTACTTTACTGAAAAACATCATTACTTTTAAAACTAAAAGACCACAGTTTGTGTATATGTGTGTGGTCTGGCATGACATACTGAGTAATGATTTGGACTGGTATGGAGCGACTCAGTGGCCCCAAGAACATTAAAACAATGGAACAGTGTCTAATTTAAAAACATAAAGCATATCATGGGCCTCAAACAGATTTATTGTATAAATGTGTCAGTTTTACTGAAATTTCATTAAATAAATGCTATACTTTATCACTGATAAAAAGCCAAATAATGTTTAATGACTTGACTATGTAAACAATGTATTCATTGATGTATATGGTGTATACAGTGTGTCTACAATGTATGCAATACATGTCCTGCCAAATAATGCTTTCATGAAAATATCACTCATTATGAAAAAAAAACCTCTACTGTGTTTTTGTGTAGCCTGTTTTCAACTATACATTGATAAACATGTTTATGAACAACCAGTCAGTATAAATGAGTAATAAGTTGGAACATCAAGTACATACAACTTAAAATTAATAAAACTGTTAATGCCACACACTATATGAATTTCAAAGCTATCGAAATGCTGTTCTTTTTTCACTATACAACTGTCTGTCATCGCGATGTCAGTTCTAGTCCTATAATATATTTCACAGGACTTGGATAGGTAGTTGACCTGCTAAATATATCTCTGCTCACATGAACAAGCACAGATTTGCCTGTGATTTTTGGCTTTTGACGCTGATTTCCATTAACTGTCAGCGAGTGAAAAATCACATATTGTGTGTGACTGATTCATACCAATAATGCCGGGTATGCATTACATGATTTTAGGCCAGATTTTTACTTGGCCACAGTTCTCTGGAGACCCCTGACAAAAACCCGTAATCCTAGGCAAATCGGTGTGAGTGATCAAAGAAGCAATCTGAGAGAAGCGTCAATGCATCTCCAATGCCCCCCAAAAATTTTGCAGGTTAAATATCTGGACTTATCTGCGATTCTGAGTCTTGCAGTGTGAATGTCTTTTGACTTGAAGGGACATTGGTTACGACCTACAGTCATAATGTGTACAGTGTAATATGTGACACCCAGTTGCCATTCCATCGTGTAATGTGCAAACCACAGCAACTTCACGACCAAGAACAGTCACACAGTGTGAAAGGAACAGCGATCCAATGAGTTAAAAAAAAAATTTAAATTGTAGTGCATCGGCAGCTTAACTCTTGTGTTCAAAAGTCTTCATTAAAAGATTAATTCACAGAGGCCACTTAAAAGAGTCATTTGCTTGTAAATTGACCTACAATGGCTGTGCTGTGTTTATATTTCATTTGAATTTCACAAGGACAATTAGCAAGATATCTTGCCATTATTTTGCAGTACATCTATTTTAAAAAATGTTGTTGTGGCACTGGTGATTCAAAAGCTGTGCAGGAATCAGCCTTTATGCATCACAGTAAAAACACTTTTGGCTTCTTTTCACTCTTGGCCTCTTTTTCATCCTGACATTGTGAACATTTAATGTTCTACATTATATTTTAAACTGCATGCTCTCTCACTAACTGATGTTTGCTTGGTTGGCTTATGTCTCAATAGTCCACCAAGAAGAATGCAAACTCCACCATGTGCCACTTCTCTGTTGCTCATCCAGCCACATCCAAACCAGCACAGCCGTCCACACTGAAAGCACTCATTCATAGTCCAGTCCTCAGATCCAGACAGGCTAGATCTGTCTATATTCATCCTCAACCGTTTAATCTTCACTCATATCCTTTCTCTTTTGTGGGCCAGACAGGTCCTATCAGGGTTCGATATGATATCTGGAGTCTGCCTCTCATCATGACTCTAGTTCATTTGAGGGCCTTAATATAATGAGAATGAACTGCTAACCCAAACCCTCCAGCAAACAGCTCTCGGTGAAAAGAAAAGATGTTAAAAATAAGAAATTAGTGTTTTCTTAAGCCATATAATCCTCAAAAATTTAGTAAAATCTGCTCAGTTAACATTTATCTGTTTGGCTGTCTGTCTATGTATCTAGCCATCATCTATCTTTCTATTTATCAGTCTATTGCTCAGAATATCCCACCTAGAAATGATTTACAGGCCTGTTTGTCCTTTCAAGTATAGCCTACAATGTAAGATGGTAGAACAACTTGGTAGGAAATCATGAGAAAGTTATTGATATGGCAATGAGCCTTCAACATTTTGCCTCCCCTTCAAGAACATTCGCTGATGAGGTAGCAGTGAATATGAGAACAGTCAATAGTAAAACATGCAAGGCAAGCATACAGTACAACTTGATGGCTTGTTTCACCACTTGACATGAGTGAAGGCCCGCAGAGACAACCCTGTTCCTTTCACAGTACTGCTGATACATGATAATGCAGTTATTGGAGCCTTCAATGATGTGCTCTAGCTTTAGAGCAGTGCTGGATCCGGCCTAGCACTCTGTGCAGAGGGAGGAGCTGTAAAATATCAGATTCTTGGACTTCTCGATATTTGAGTCAGAGCATGAATCATCATCACGTACTTAGTGCGAGTCAAAATCCTCACTCACTCAGCAGTCCTGTGCAGGGAAATCGATTATATGCCACGTGTGTGGTGTTAGATGTATAATGTGAATCCAGGACTTGTCTTTTAAGAGACCCGAGGAGCTGAAACAGAACTGCACAAACATTGGACTGAGCCGAACCAAAATCCCCTAACATGTTTATCAATCCCCCGCCCTAGCTGCACAAATTGTGCAACAGCTTTAAATTATGCAAGAGGTGAATACTGGACATTACCAAGATAATTTATGTCCCCTTGCAGGACTGCAGCCCAAGTGTTATTATCTGCTGGTTGCTGAAAGACTTTCAGATATACTAGTGTGATGTTGTCCCTGGATTGGAACATGCAGCACCACAGGGTGTGAGACAAGAGAATGTGTTTCTTCTTTGTCTTGAGATAGTTCTGCCTTTAAAATGTGATGAATTGAAATCGTTACTCTCAGGTGAGATGGAAAAGTGTAAACTGTAAATGTTAAAAAGTTGTATTGGATACATGCCAGTCTTCCAGATCAGTATGGATTTCTGATGGATTTCAAGCTAATTTGTGTTATTGTCTGATTTAGTTCACTGCCAGTTAAATTCAAGCACTTGTGACGCTTGTACTACGAATTTGGAATAAATGGGGAAAAAAACTACAACCAGAATATCCCGACCTCTGGTGGAGAACGTTTATCAGTTCACTTTATATAAACAAAACTATAAAATTACAAATCTGTGCAGTGTTACAGTGGACATTATTTTATTGCTGTGTTATAGATTCTGATCATTTACGCTTGATGCATGTTTAGGTTGTATGTCTTGGTTTGGGTTTTACATTGTTCTTCCAAGTAAAAGGCTGTCACAATTATGTAATATACAACTCATTGAAATTACTGTATATAGCCTACAACACAGAGTCTAAAAAACAAAACACTTACTTGAATCCTAAAATATGTTTTTCGAATTAGATGTGATATTTTCAGACATACTCATACATTTATAATTCCTAAACACATATCAAGCTGAACCTGACAGGCCAGACACATCTCTGTCTAGTGATTGCCTGCATACCTTTCTTCAGGCATCTGTTATTAGACATATTTGGACATAGTTATGTTTCTCAGTGGTTTCTCATTCTTTTAGATTTTTTGAATTTTCGTCTCAGAAACGAAATGTTGTTGTGGCCATTATGAATTTTGGTTCTAAATAAAATATGTCCGTGTGATGAAATAACCAATAACCGAATTAAGTAGGTTATAATTACACAGGTCTTAATCTAAATTGTACTGACTGTAGATTGTTTTCAAATCTATTTTCTACTCACCAAAGAACTGTCAGACTTGTCAAGGCAAATATCTTGAGTTTAAAAGAAAAGTTTCCCCCACCCTCCTTCTCGCGTCTTAAGCCTTCTTAGCCAATCATCTCTCTTCTCACAAACATTTTACCAGACTATAAGAGCTCCCCAACTTTTTCCTTTCAACCTAACTCAAAGTTGCTTGGAATCCTGGATACCTAGTTATTTCCTCCAGAATAAGCAACGCACGCTTGGAATTGTATTTCACCCTCATGAGGCAATAACGTCTTTATTCGCAGGCGCTTTCAGCAGACTTGAACGAGATGCCCGAAGAGCCCGCGCGAGACTCCAGCTCTCCCGTGTCTCCTGCGGACAGCCTCAGCAACAGCGACGGAGAGCCCGACAGGCCACCGAAGAGGTGCGGAAGGAAAAGACGGTCGAGTAGGAAAAACGGGGAGGATTCCGATAGCTCGACCCTTGGGAAAAGGGGGAAAAAGTCTAGCAACAGCAGCAACAGCCCTCAGTCTTTTGAGGAGCTGCAGACGCAGCGCGTGATGGCGAACGTGCGCGAGCGGCAGAGGACGCAGTCGCTCAACGATGGGTTTGCGGCGCTGCGCAAAATCATCCCCACTTTACCTTCCGACAAACTGAGCAAAATACAGACGCTAAAACTCGCCGCCAGGTACATCGACTTTCTCTATCAGGTTCTACAGAATGACGAGCTGGACTCCAAGATGGCAAGTTGTAGTTATGTTGCTCACGAGCGTTTGAGCTACGCGTTCTCGGTTTGGAGGATGGAGGGCGCTTGGTCCATGTCTGCATCTCACTAGTGTGCAGGGAAACTTTTTTTGTTTTTGTTTTTGTTTTCAGATGGTACGCTTTCACAAATATCTCTCGTCTTTAATGATGTAATATTGTAAACAACTGAGTAAGATCTCTCAAAACATTTACTTTACATTCTACACGTTTACGCACAAGTTGTAGGCAAGCCAGCAACTGTTGCATGTGTTTCAGATCGTCTGGATTTGTTTACTACCAGCATGGCTTTATTTTTTTTTTTTACATAATGTCTCGCTTTTTATATAGTTATAGAGCAAATAAATAATTGATATTGGTCAAAATGTAGCTTAACTCTAATAAAGTTGAGAAGTTGCTAAAGAGCTATTGCATGTAATGCAACTGAATTGTTTACGGCCTATTGTAGCACAACTTTTCAACAGTCGATTGCAATTTTTTTTCTCTAAACAAATAGGTTACTGTAAATAATGTTTTGCCTGTCGCAAACATTGTCCCGCCTAAATCATGCTGTTATTCGCAGGTGAAAGCCAAGAGCTTGGAAAAGACGAGGACACAATGCTAGATTCCTTCATAATCTTGGGGGAAACTGCACATGTTCCAAAAGAGGTCATGGCTATTATCGAGAGAAGGCCACGGACAGCGAATTGTTGCGCGTGCGCTGCATATGGACTTCCTCGAGAGAGTTATTATTGACGACGAATGTTGGAAATGTGTGCATATGCATGTCTTTTATTTCTGTTTTTTCAAGACTCAGCTGTGCATAGCTTTCTTTGGAGAAAGTGAAATTGCATCGCAAGGACTGTTGATGAGAAGATGGGGAATGAAGCCTCTAGTTCGAATCCTGTGCCAAACACAAAGTTTTAGTACAGTTCTATTTATTTATTGATGACACACTTTTTGAAATGAAGCCAAATGTATCCTGTGTCGAAATGCATTCTTATTTTTTTGTTACTCTTGTAAATAAATGTGTATTTCTGTAATAAAGATGAAGATGAACTTTTAAGAAATATTTTACGTTAGTATCAAAATTAATTCACTTCATTCGTGTGTCCGATTTAGGAAGATGAAGGAAACATTTAGAAAAAAAAAAAACTCAGTTTAGCCTTATTATGAGGAATGATTTTAATAGTTATATCTAAAAAAATAATTACACGAGTTGGTTGACAAACAGTAGGCCAAGAGTTTAGAGACGTACGAAAAATACGTTCAATGAAATTGAAAAATAGAAAGAAAGAAAAAAAATTATCAAGGCATCGTTTTATTACTTTTTGTAAAAAAAAGAAAAATGGTGCATTAGAATGCATTATAGATTAAATTGATGAATTGATGAAAGGATTGCACGAAATATCGATTTTTGTTCCGATAGGTCTGGCTAATTCTGACTTCTACGATTTAGTTGACTGACATTTATCTAAGTTGGATTTATGGACGTAGAGGGGTTCAACAATATGTAATGTTAGTTCATCTGCGGGAAAAAATACAAAAAGGAGGAGGAGGGGGAAAGGGGAGATGACAATAAAACAGGTTTGAAGCATGTACTCCTAATTTATATATATATATATATAATCATCCCCACTTTACCTTCCGACAAACTGAGCAAAATACAGACGCTAAAACTCGCCGCCAGGTACATCGACTTTCTCTATCAGGTTCTACAGAATGACGAGCTGGACTCCAAGATGGCAAGTTGTAGTTATGTTGCTCACGAGCGTTTGAGCTACGCGTTCTCGGTTTGGAGGATGGAGGGCGCTTGGTCCATGTCTGCATCTCACTAGTGTGCAGGGAAACTTTTTTTGTTTTTGTTTTTGTTTTCAGATGGTACGCTTTCACAAATATCTCTCGTCTTTAATGATGTAATATTGTAAACAACTGAGTAAGATCTCTCAAAACATTTACTTTACATTCTACACGTTTACGCACAAGTTGTAGGCAAGCCAGCAACTGTTGCATGTGTTTCAGATCGTCTGGATTTGTTTACTACCAGCATGGCTTTATTTTTTTTTTTTACATAATGTCTCGCTTTTTATATAGTTATAGAGCAAATAAATAATTGATATTGGTCAAAATGTAGCTTAACTCTAATAAAGTTGAGAAGTTGCTAAAGAGCTATTGCATGTAATGCAACTGAATTGTTTACGGCCTATTGTAGCACAACTTTTCAACAGTCGATTGCAATTTTTTTTCTCTAAACAAATAGGTTACTGTAAATAATGTTTTGCCTGTCGCAAACATTGTCCCGCCTAAATCATGCTGTTATTCGCAGGTGAAAGCCAAGAGCTTGGAAAAGACGAGGACACAATGCTAGATTCCTTCATAATCTTGGGGGAAACTGCACATGTTCCAAAAGAGGTCATGGCTATTATCGAGAGAAGGCCACGGACAGCGAATTGTTGCGCGTGCGCTGCATATGGACTTCCTCGAGAGAGTTATTATTGACGACGAATGTTGGAAATGTGTGCATATGCATGTCTTTTATTTCTGTTTTTTCAAGACTCAGCTGTGCATAGCTTTCTTTGGAGAAAGTGAAATTGCATCGCAAGGACTGTTGATGAGAAGATGGGGAATGAAGCCTCTAGTTCGAATCCTGTGCCAAACACAAAGTTTTAGTACAGTTCTATTTATTTATTGATGACACACTTTTTGAAATGAAGCCAAATGTATCCTGTGTCGAAATGCATTCTTATTTTTTTGTTACTCTTGTAAATAAATGTGTATTTCTGTAATAAAGATGAAGATGAACTTTTAAGAAATATTTTACGTTAGTATCAAAATTAATTCACTTCATTCGTGTGTCCGATTTAGGAAGATGAAGGAAACATTTAGAAAAAAAAAAAACTCAGTTTAGCCTTATTATGAGGAATGATTTTAATAGTTATATCTAAAAAAATAATTACACGAGTTGGTTGACAAACAGTAGGCCAAGAGTTTAGAGACGTACGAAAAATACGTTCAATGAAATTGAAAAATAGAAAGAAAGAAAAAAAATTATCAAGGCATCGTTTTATTACTTTTTGTAAAAAAAAGAAAAATGGTGCATTAGAATGCATTATAGATTAAATTGATGAATTGATGAAAGGATTGCACGAAATATCGATTTTTGTTCCGATAGGTCTGGCTAATTCTGACTTCTACGATTTAGTTGACTGACATTTATCTAAGTTGGATTTATGGACGTAGAGGGGTTCAACAATATGTAATGTTAGTTCATCTGCGGGAAAAAATACAAAAAGGAGGAGGAGGGGGAAAGGGGAGATGACAATAAAACAGGTTTGAAGCATGTACTCCTAATTTATATATATATATATATATATATATATATATATATATATACATACATAATTTTTTGTTTGTTTGTTTGTTTACAGTTGGACACAGTTAGAGCTTCCCAAATACACACGTGCATCACAGGATCAAATCCCAAGGGATTGCAATGGATGTAAAGCCAGAGGCTGCTCCAAAAATACTGTGCGCAGGGCAAAAAGACAGTGCTACTCATTGCTTTTGTCTGTTTGTTTTGCTATTGTCCAGTTTCGTTCATTTTACAAAAATACTTGCACTGAAATTTATAAAGGTACATATAATTCACTAGATAAAAATCAAAGGATTCATATGAATAAAAGCCTAAAATGCGTTTTGTCTTGCTATGACTACGAAATATTTTGCTACGTTCGTGTAGCCAACCTATTTGGCATTGCATCATATATATATATAGGCCTATATATACTGTAAATTTCGTTTAGTTTTATATGAAGTCTGGGAAAGTATTTTAGAATCATGGAATATTTGAAACAAAAGCACGTGCGTTTTTTTTTTTTTTTTTAAGATCAAGCATCTGTGAATTTTGTTTTTATTCGTAAAGAAATAAAAGTAATTTTGAAAAACCATCTGCCATCTGACATGCTTTAGTTTCTACATTAAAGGCTTGGGCTCTTTAGGCACAGGGATATTACTGTATAGAGGGTAACATTGTGAGGTTATAATCTAGAAATGGTGCAGGGTTACAGTTATGCTTAGGTCAACGCTTGTTTCTGGGTAGAGCTAAGGTTATATAAAGCAGATACTGTATAGGCCTACACATTAAAACCCTTTAACAGCCGATTTCCTATCCGAACAAAGTGAGCTAAGATATCGAGGACACAATTCAATTTCAATAGTACTACAGTTGTAACAATTTAAGAGCCAAACAATCTGATAACGGATCATGAATATAAAAGTGATCAAACTGAATGTTGGTTGTCAATTTAATTAATGTTTAAAAAAAGTTGAAAAACAAAAATGTGAACCTTAAGAACTACGCACCTAATAAATAGCATCTGCTGTAAGAGTCGTCAAAATATGTAATACCTAAATATATAATATCTAAAAGCAAACCTCATGTTAAAACCACCTTAAATGGTTTGTGGTTTGTTAAAACCATGGTTCATTGTTCGATAAAACAGTAATATATTGTGTAATACAGTGTTTATGCTGTACATCTCTAAAAGCTTGATGGAAAATGAATATCAAAATCAATAGCTCAATTGTTATAAACTGAATATGTTCAAGAACGACTATATCAGAACAGAAAACAACTGTATCTCTGTTTGCAAATTATACATTAATTGCCATTTTTGATGTTGTTTAATTTTATGTATCTTCATTTTGGAAGGCAAAACTTAAAGGCGCATTATGGGCCTGTCGTTTCATTACAAAATGACATAGTCAAACTAAATAGCCTAAAATAAGGAAATGAAAAAGGACCCTTCTTTCCTGCTTTTGGAGAATACTATCAGTATCACAGTGAAAGCTGTCATCGTTTAGCTTTTTGGAATGAGAAAAGATCAAGGGTTGCAGCCTGATGGTCGTTAAATTACAGTTTGGTTGCATTAGGCTTAGTGGTGCAAGTGTTGCATTAAGAGTGACAGAGCATCAAAAGTCCCCTTTCAAACTCATTCAACAAAGAGAGTGCCGAAGCCCCATGTTTACGGAATACTTAGCACACGCCACCCAGGGAGCAGACAAGACACACATCATGCTGCCGCTAGGGGATACACAATGATGTCACACACAGGAAATGGCTGGAGAGACTTGGCACCTCACGGTGGTTGGCCCAGCATCCACTGGCTCAGGAGGGCCGCTGCGAAAATAAACAGGCAATCAGAAAGCTGCACGAGAAGTACACAAATCCATTGTGGTGTTTCATGGATAATAAAGGCAGAGTTTTCACATCTAGAGAAGTGTTTATTTGTGCAAACTGCTTGTCCATAAATAGACTTGTCTTTTGCAGGACGGATAAACAGAACGTGGAAGTTAAAGCAGTTTTTGTCCTGCTTTCAAACTTTCCTGTTAATGTTTAGTGATGTTTACTAGAGAAGAAAAGTTTGATTCGTAAATGGCTGCAAGATCTAATATGAATGGACCTAAAACATGATTTTCATCTACAATAATGTAACATAATCCTGTAAATATATGTATTTACCTAGTACATTTACTTCAATTAATTAATGAATAGTTCTCCCACAAATGAAGATTTTCTTTATATATATATATAACCTTTTTAATATATTTTATACGTTTTTTTCTTCTGCCAAACACACACTCAAAAACTGGTTTGAAGAAATATCTGTTTTTTGTTCATACAATATACAGTATACAATATACTGACTGTAAGTCAATGGGGTCCAAATGTTTGATGTTTTACAAGAAAATACTTTTTCAGTCATTGTACTTAAAATGTCCTGTTTAATTCAGTAAGTTACTTGCAGTGTATTTGTAACAAATTGTAAAATTTACTAGCAATTCCTGAGTGAAAATTGTTTCTACACCATTTTGAGTTTAAATATGGTGACATTTTTTAAATATCAATAACATCAAACCAATCAAACCAAATGATTTGATCAATGATTTAATTAGACTTAACATTAACCACTGACTTTCATTGTATGAACGAAAAAAATTTACATTTAACATTTGTCTGATCTTCATTTGTGTTCCACAGGACAGCATGAGGGTGAGTAGATGATGACAGAATTTTCATTTTTGGGTGAATTATTCCTTTAATAACATCGATGTATTATTGATTTACTTGTAAGATTACTCAAGTTCTGTTATTTCGCTGTTGGTATTTCAGTGAATCGGTACTTTAGTGACTATGGTAAACAAAATACATCCCGAAGACAAAGATTCTGAAAATGTAATACGCAACTAATGTTGTATCACTTAACACCATATTGCTCCGGGAAACTCTTTTGCTCTTCTGTTTGGCAGTAAAATCCCCCATCTGGATCCAACCTGTTATGAAGGAGAATGTCTAGCGACTATACAGCGAAAATACTGCTAAATGCATAATACAACTTGCGGCTTTGGCAGAAAAGAATGCCATTGTCAGGCAAAAGAAAAGAGAACTGAATGTCAGCTTTCATGAATGAGACTGACTCATTACTATAGCCAATATTCTGACGGCCCCGTAAAAAAACACAAGTGTAGACATAAGTCCTTTCAGACATCTTAAACTTTGTTAATATCCATAGATGTCAAATTAATGCACTTTTCCAGAATCAGTTACTGGAGCAAAAAGTGAACCCTTGGGTATGTTATGATTGGCTCATTATTAAAGTTCTCCACCTCATGGTCTTTTAGCTTGCCTTCAAATGTTCAGTACTAAGGAATCTTTCATACATTGAGAAATAGACAATGTGTGACTGATGCTCTTAGCAGTCAAATGGCCTATGCCACTTTCTCCGGCCCAGGGGCGATCACCCTAATGACACCCCCCACTCGCCCTCCTATGGGGTCGGCTCCTGAACAGCTACTAAGCTCCACAGAGTCATTAACCTGGAGCCCACCGGAGCTCTCAAACACAGGCCTATTTTCACCACCCGAGGAAGATAAGTGATGTGTTGTTTCTTGGGCATTACAATGATTCCCCTTTTCCTTCCTCCGCACGTCAGGAAGCGTAACTGGGGCTAACAAGGCAAAGAACAGCCTTGAGGTTAAAACAGGAGGATCATTATCATTTAACCTCTGCATCCTAATCATGTTTTGGCAAAAAAATGCCAATCATTTTACATTTCATGCTTTTAATTTGTAATTAGGTAGCTAGAGTTTTGTATTCTTCTTATCTAGAGCTCACGCAACATGAAACTATCTTCAAATCTAAAAGACGCTAATAAAAATGAAATATCAAATCAAAAAGTGGTGGCTGGATTTTTTAAAGATTATGTTCGTTTTATCTGACTTATTAACAGGGTGTCATGTCAGTTTTGTGGTTGATATGATACAAAAGTGATATTTGATATTGTTTTATGAAGGACAGTTAATGTTTAACCTTAAAAAAAATCACATAATGGTGATTTATAGCAAGCAAATATTTTTTAATTTTGCAAGTTGGTAATATTTTTGGCTAAAAATATTAAACAGCATAAGGTCTTTCTCTATTTGCATAAATGTGTTAAGTAAATGTGTCATATCTAATTGACCATTACAGGTTTCAGCACGTTAAGATATGTAAATATGTGTAAGATATGTGTATTTTTAATTGCTCACAATATATATATTTATTTAACTATACTCATTTCAACTACATATAAATCAAATGTCTTGGCATTTAGATATATAAAAACTCAATTTTATATTTAATTAAAACATTTTAGTGACTAGTTTTTTCCTGATGCTGTGGTTATACAGATCTTGCGAGAGAATCAGACAGTCAGCATCGGTTCTGATGAAGATGAACCAATCTGTCTCAACTTCTGTTCATTTCCCAGCAGGGTGACTGTTATTATAATTCATGTATGATTCAAAGGTAGCTATGAATCTCTGTTAATCGACTGTACAAAATACTGTAGAACTATTGAGCATGAGACCAATTAGATGAAATCTCTCCAAACCAACACATGCAAGAGCGGGAAATTCTAGGAACTGAAAATGTTTTACATGAATCAGTTCAGAGGAAAAAGGTGACGAATCAAATAGATCAGGATGTTTTGATGTGATCTGCGTACAGAGTGGTTCTGTTTCTTATTCTCAACAGATCTTTGATGTCGTTTCCCAAAAATCCTGCAATGACATTGGAATTTTGACTGCGGTTTAGTAATGTTGAAAGTCAGATTTTTATTACATATAGACTCTAGCAAAGCCAGCCTAAACGGGACTAATAACATTTGTATGTGCTATATCTAAGGCCTGAGTGATCTCTGCAGGGCAGCTTGTTAGTTAATCTCACATCTCTTTGTCGTAACACGGAGGATGACATCAAGCACTGACTTATCTGTGTGTAAGGGACTGGCGTCCCCAGGGTTCTGGCTCCAACCTGCAGCGAGTCAAACCAAGTCGCTTGTGACCCGGGTACTAAATCAAGTTCAAAGCATCCCACGGCATGCTCGCAGGTATTGTGTTACGCATACGCTGTTGGGATCTGGTCAGCCTGCCTTATGTTTGGTCAACCCCGGGGTCGCCCCTTTGACTCTTTCTCACAGTTGAAGTCTGGTGGAGTGACATTTCTACAGGCAGGAAATACTCATTTAGAACTTAAAGGAATATTTCGGATTTAATACAAGTAAAGCTCCGTGGATAGCATTTGTGACAATGTTGATTACCAGAAAAAAATATTTGGACTTGTCCCTCCTTTTCTTAATAGAAAAAATGGGGGAGGGGGGTTAAAATATTCCCAGTTTTAATAGTGTAGCCACAAGATGGAAACTATATTATAATATTGTAGTAACATGACTTTAGTGTGGGGGAAAATACTACCCTTTTCTATGTAGTTTGGGGTTGATAAGATTTGATGAGAATGTTCTTGAAAGAAGTCTCTAATACTCACCAAGGCTGATTTGATTTGTTAAAAATACAGTAAAAGCAGTAAAATTGTGAAATATTTTTAAAATGTAAAATGACTGTTTTCTATTTTAATATATGTTTTAAAATGTAATTTCCTCCCGTGATGGCAAAACTGCATTTTCAGCAGCCATTACTCCAGTCTTCAGTGTCACACGATCCTTCAGATCCTCCATTTCATATGATTATCAGTATTGGAAACAGTTGTGCTTTTTTTTTTCTTTTGATGAATAGAAACAGCATTTATTTGAAATAGAAATATTTAGTAGCATTATACATGTCTTTACTGTCCTTGCTGAATAAAAGTATTAATTAAAAAAATCTTAATCACCCTAAACTTTTGCTTCATAATAAACGTAATGCTTAAAATAAATTAATTTACAGTTCAAATAATATACAAGTTTTAACAATAAATGAATGCAAGTTTTTTTTATAAAATCATAAGTGTCAATTGATTTCAACCTTGATTTGTGCCTATAGAAAACAAAAGACCAATATTATGCCACAAATGCCACTAATAACACTAATAATAATAATAATAATAACTAAAAATGCCCGTAATATTCCTTTAAACTATTCCAGTATTTCTCATCTCCTGGCTTGCATATTTAAATGCAGACACATTAAAACTCAAAACACAGTCTGTGAATGTAGAGTGATGAAAGCTTGTTGATCACTTTGTTGTCAACACATGACACATCTTTGAAAATTATGAGAATTGCATAACTCACTGAGAACAAAGCAGATCCATTAGGTCAAGAGCAGCCTATTACGACTTTGTGCCTGAAATCAACATGTTAAATCTGCATGAAAGCCTAACTATTTTTTGACCGCACATACCACATGTCTGATAAGATGAAACTATGCTGTGGGGAAACTGAGTAGAAGAGGCATGGCAGAACATAACGCTGTTTTAAAGCTCAACTGTCTGTCACCATTGATCGTGTTGATTAGCCCGCCCAAAGAATGTGGACATTCACGTAAAGTGTGGTCTGCACCCCAGTGTGGAGCGATCTGAACTGCGCAGTGGCATGGGACAGTAATTACTGCCTTTTTCCTGCGACACACCACATTAACTCTTCATGGGCTGTGGATGAGTGCAAACTACCAGCCTTGAAGGAAAACTCCATTCCAAAACGTCATTCCATCCTCCTTCTTCACCATTTCACTAACATTGTAAAGCTACATGATGTGTGCATTGACTGATTGAAGAGTTATATTTAAATCATGAGCTTAGATTGGAAAGATATATAGAGAAAGCATTGATTTCAGAGAATCATGTATATATTGCACAATGAAGCTGCAGGTGCCTTTATATGCAATAATTTTGCTGTTATAATTTTAAGATAAATATGTAGGCCAAAGCTAAGCCAAAACAATCACATCAATCAGGCTGTTATTAAGATTTTATAATATTTTCAAGAAATCGCTTCAAGAAATCATTATTTTCACAAATGTTTGTATATATATATATATATATATATATTAAAAACATTTTTTTTTTTTATTACAAATATCATGAACTTTTTATTCAAAAAATATTATTAGGTTTTGGGAAGTTGCACCACATGACATTTTGCAACCTGAACTAAGCTTGTCTTGTCATGAAAAGATCAAATTATCTTATCATTTCAAGAGACTTACTGACTTTGACAGTCTTGAGGGTCTGCAGGTGTCCTCTTTATTATGTCATTTCCTGTTTTGGTTTTTTCTTTTCCATGTGTTTGCCTGTTGATTGGATGACTTTGATTTTATGAACAAAAGTTTTCCAGATATCAATAAGCAGTGACTCAGAACAAAACTGAAATAGTTTTCCAAATATCAATAAGCTGTGACTCGGTTTTGTTCTAAGAACAAATAATAAAATATTAAGCCAAACTACTTATGTTTTTAAGAATTTAATTATTTTTTATTCTGATATCAAGATCTCTAAAACTCCTCTAAAATCAAAGCCTCTTATAATCCTCACTTTTTAACATATAAATTAGTATATACAATTTTGATATAAAAATAATATATCAATAAAATTAAATAAATTAAACCTTAAGGTCTTTTAGAATTTAATTCCTTTAATGAAGCATTTTTTTTTCATTCTGATTTCAGAACAGTATCAGTATACCCTGATATTTTAATTTCATGCCCTCGAAAAATATCTAAATTAATTAGAATTTTCAAGTGTTTTTTAATTATTTAACAGATATGACAAAATAATGAGTGTCACATCCTTGACCGATAAACACAAAGTAGTTGGAGTGAAGGAAAGCAGAAACTGAATGTTTCTTCCTCCACCCACACATGCATGCTAAAACTTCCACCTGAGGAAAGAAAAAAGCCTCCTTCCACTTCATTCCCATGAACCTTTGCATCTTTTAAAAGTAGATGCCTGATCACAATCAAGCGTTTTGAACTAGTACTGTTACTTTTGCTTCTGTGACGGATGCGTTTTGGCGATGCCAGCTTTCAAAATCTTAGATTAAACCGGTTCTGTGTACTCTGGGGTGACCTTTGACACTGGGCCCAAAATCTCCCAAATGCCCAAGGCGCATATAATGGCTGCTTTCCTTCATAATAAAGTCAGCATTAAAGTGCGCAAATTAGAGTAACCATGGCAACCAAATTAGAAGGCCAACTGCGCTCCGAACACATTTGCGACTTCAAAAGGTCTGCAAGCTGCAGACTCCAGAGTCTGGCAGAACTGGGCCTGCTTTGAATTAAGAAGCGACTTCCACATGCCTCACAAACGCAAACTCAAGAGGGACAGAAAAAATAATAAAAGGAAAAGCAAAAAAGTGAGAAAGGTCCCGGGGAGAGCCTTGCTGCACCAGCTTTCTGGATTCAATTAGGGCCAATTATCTTATCTGTTTCATTTCAAAGGCTGACCCAAGGGGCTCAATGGCATTTCAATGCTGTGTTCATAAACAGACTGCAGCCTGCCGACTGGGTCATTACAACACTCAGACCCCCTGCCTGGGGTGATCAAATATTTGTGTGCTTTTGTAAATAATGCTTACTCTTTTTTGCCCC
>NW_015505587.1:1038084-1057197 GCF_001515645.1 Sinocyclocheilus grahami | reverse complement strand
TTTGGGGTTTTTTTAAAAAAAGTGTTTTCTTTTTTTCCCCCCCCCCCCCCCCAGGAAACAAAGGTTCGGTTTTCGTGCAATTTATTTCGCTCGGCGAAGTATACAGTTTATTTTTTTAACATTTGACATCTGGTACTGATAATGCACATACATTTATTTCAATACATTATATTCTATATATCTGTTTCGTACACAAAGACACGTTTACTACTTATCTTTCCCCTCACTGCACATCTGAAATGTGTTGTTTCATAATTCAACCCTTTTTCATCCGATAAGGTGAAAATTTGCAGACCCTCTTGGTTTCGTTCCTTGTAATGGCCCACAGTTTGTGTATCAACTGTATCAGTGTAAGGAATGCAGTCCCTATGCAAATCAATCAGTCCAATAGTATACTAGATGACAGTTCAAAGTTTCCACCCAGTAGTTACATAACACCCCTATGACTTACAGTGTGATTTTCCACCCATGCTATTCTCATTGCTCTGTTCTTAAACATGTGTCTCAGTAAATATGTATTTTATTTGCATAATTATTAAATCTGATGAGTAAACATTAGACGGTATGATATACTGTTACAGTAGTAGTAGACAGTATTACATTCAAATAAAGCCAACATGAATACAGAGAGTATTTGTTGGCACAGGTGTTTTAAATTAGAGTTTTAAAAGATTTTCATGATCATAGACACACTTATTTATCATTTACCCATATAGTACAACGATTCTTTGTTCAGACACACAGAGCAACGAAACAAGCTACATCATGGAGAGAAAACATTACTTTGTCAAAAGTCTGGCAATGCAGTAAGTGCCGAACACAAAAACAGCAAGTGCCTAAGCTGTGCCAAGATATTTACCTTAAGGTAGCAACAGACCACCTGCCCAAGCAAAATCTGAATGATTTAAATCTGGATTCATGTTCCCACATGATGGTTCAGAGAAACATCATCCCAGAAATAACACAGACTGGTCATGCTCTCTGGCCAGCATCATCAAACAGCACATCAAGCAGGGTCCCAAGTTATGGACCATGACAGGACCCCTCTCCAGCTCTGAGTGACACCCTTGTGTGGTGGGGTCCCATAGGCCAATTTAGGTAATCATACAATTAAGCAGCTCCATCACAGAACTTAAACAATGCAAGTCTAATCAGGCAGGAGCTCCGTTGTGATTGAACAGCGCTGCGGGGGAAGGGGGAGAATGAAAGGGGTTTGGGACCTGGAGTCGAAATAGAGACCCGGCCTCATCATGGAGATCCTTGCCCCTGGAAGAGCCTCCCTT
Source organism: Sinocyclocheilus grahami (assembly GCF_001515645.1). NCBI lineage: Eukaryota > Metazoa > Chordata > Actinopteri > Cypriniformes > Cyprinidae > Sinocyclocheilus > Sinocyclocheilus grahami. The sequence goes on along the minus strand of NW_015505587.1, from coordinate 1,055,914 downwards.
CATCACGGGCACACCAGGAAATGCAAAGGACAGCAGGGTCACTGCCGTTTGGCCTGCTATGTGCCGTTGCCATGGCTACATTCCCTGGGGCCAATGAAAACAGATGACAGGAATAATAATATGAGGTGTAATCACTAAGGTCAATCGCCTTCTCTCCAATCCGCCTCACCCTCCAGTCTGAACAAACCCATCTAATACTGCCATTTTTCCAGCATGTCGCAAGAAATTTGGAGGGGTTTTCTGTTCCTCACAGATCCAGCATGAGTTCATACTGAGAAATCCCTGCCATAACTTTTATATGTATACCTCTGTGTAAAATTTTGCACTTGATAGTAAGCAAGCAAAGTCTGCAAACCTCAAATAATGGCATGAAAAAATATTTAAAAATATTTCAGTCTGTTTTTAAGATTTAAGAATTTTAAGAAAATTAAATGCATAAGTTTTAAATAATACAATGCTGAAATTTGCTTTAACTAGGTTTATACTCCGCAAAGTTACATATATTTAAATAAATGTAATCTTGTCTAATTTATTTATTATTGTTTGAATTTTCTTTTTGTGTATGTCAACAAATCATATGCCAACATGCTATGTGCTTTTTTTCTTTTTTCAGGGTGCCATGAGCTAAATCTGCAAAAATGTCAACAATTCTGTGTTTTTCTGTCAATATGGGGTGCTGTGTGTACATTAATGAGGAAAAAAAATGAACTTAAATGATTTTAGCAAATGGCTGCAATATAACAAAGAGTGAAAAATTTAAGGGGGTCTGAATACTTTCCGTACCCACTGTATATATATATATATATATATATATGTCATTATGTCTAGGGTTGCAAAGGGTCAGATACATTTTAGTAAATTTCTGTAAACTTTCTAAAAGCTTCCAAAATTTTCCAAAAGTTTCCAAAAATTCTAATTGTGTCATCATCATTGACTTACCCTCATGACTTTATTCTGTGGAACACAAAAGGAAATATTTTGAAAAAAAATGTTTGTGCAAATGACAAACTCCAATAAATAAATAAATAAATGGGGTACAATGGTGTTTGAAATCCAATGTCTAAAATATTCAGCGTCTATGTTCCAGGGAAAACTTTTTCATACTTTGCTATTCTAAACTAATTTCTTTCAGAAGTATAGTTCGTTTCAAAATGATTTAGGTTTAAAATGGTTTTAAGGTGTAAAATTTGTCATATTCAGAATCATATTACAGTAAAATCATTAATATGATGTACATTCCAACGTATAGTCTTCACCCAACACCCCTGGTCATACCAGTTGAAGAGTTAAATAATAGACCCCTTCTGAAAGCACCCATTAAAATATATAACATTCATTAGACTTTTATTTTGTCATGCTGCCAAAGTATTTTAAATTACTGTACAGTTTTTTCTGAGCATTGTTTTTGTCTTGAAAAAATTATGTCAGAGCTGCATGGCTAAATCTTTTATCACTTGCCAAAAAGAACGAGGGCAAATAATTGCATCCAGATGTGAGGCATTCTCATTGACAGCAGCCTTCATTTCCTGCCTCTGCTTTTTCAGACAACCTATTACATCTCAGAGAGAACTGCTGTTAAAATATACCATCATCTTGTGAATCAACACTAACTTCGGGTAAGTGTCATTTAGGAACATCTAAACACATCTCCAGGTCTGTTATGTTTCACAGCGAGTTTTGTGAGAGTTTGAGTGTGTTGTTGACTATCAATCATGTATGTTATTAGCATGTGCGCCTGTCATATCATCAGGATGTGCTAATCAGAGCTCATTACTTAGTTGGGTTCGCTGAACAAAGACCTGCAAGCTCATCATGCCCTATTGTTAGTGATATTGCCCTATCATTAGCAGCTGATGAAGTGTTGTATTTTTTTTTTTGCATCTTTTGGATGCTTTATACACACACACACTGTAGTTGTTTGGTATTGGTCATTTGGAAATATGCATATGAACACAAAAAATAAAATCATGCCGAGTTGGTTTCTAAAATTTAATTAAAGTAATAATTTAATTGACTTTTTTGAGCTAGTTGATGTTTTGGATGTGCATATTTTAATTTGCCATCTGTTTTTAAAAAGAGATAAATCTGTTGCTGTCAGTGATCTGGAAGGAGGACCCAATTGCAGTGAGTATATATATATATATATATATATATGTCATTATGTCTAGGGTTGCAAAGGGTCAGATACATTTTAGTAAATTTCTGTAAACTTTCTAAAAGCTTCCAAAATTTTCCAAAAGTTTCCAAAAATTCTAATTATGTCAAAAATTAAAATTGTGTCATCATCATTGACTTACCCTCATGACTTTATTCTGTGGAACACAAAAGGAAATATTTTGAAAAAAAATGTTTGTGCAAATGACAAACTCCAATAAATAAATAAATAAATAAATGGGGTACAATGGTGTTTGAAATCCAATGTCTAAAATATTCAGCGTCTGTGTTCCAGGGAAAACTTTTTCATACTTTGCTATTCTAAACTAATTTCTTTCAGAAGTATAGTTCGTTTCAAAATGATTTAGGTTTAAAATGGTTTTAAGGTGTAACATTTGTCATATTCAGAATCATATTACAGTAAAATCATTAATATGATGTACATTCCAACGTATAGTCTTCACCCAACACTCCTGGTCATACCAGTTGAAGAGTTAAATAATAGACCCCTTCTGAAAGCACCCATTAAAATATATCACATTCATTTGACTTTTATTTTGTCATGCTGCCAAAGTATTTTAAATTACTGTACAGTTTTTTCTGAGCATTGTTTTTGTCTTGAAAAAATTATGTCACAGCTGCATGGCTAAATCTTTTATCACTTGCCAAAAAGAACGAGGGCAAATAATTGCATCCAGATGTGAGGCATTCTCATTGACAGCAGCCTTCATTTCCTGCCTCTGCTTTTTCAGACAACCTATTACATCTCAGAGAGAACTGCTGTTAAAATATACCATCATCTTGTGAATCAACACTAACTTCGGGTAAGTGTCATTTAGGAACATCTAAACACATCTCCAGGTCTGTTATGTTTCACAGCGAGTTTTGTGAGAGTTTGAGTGTGTTGTTGACTATCAATCATGTATGTTATTAGCATGTGCGCCTGTCATATCATCAGGATGTGCTAATCAGAGCTCATTAATTAGTTGGGTTCGCTGAACAAAGACCTGCAAGCTCATCATGCCCTATTGTTAGTGATATTGCCCTATCATTAACAGCTGATGAAATGTTGTTTTTTTTTTGCATCTTTTGGATGCTTTATACACACACACACTGTAGTTGTTTGGTATTGGTCATTTGGAAATATGCATATGAACACAAAAAATAAAATCATGCCAAGTTGGTTTCTAAAATTTAATTAAAGCGGGAACAATCTCTGTGGGCTTAGCAAGACAAGCAGGATCAATCTTTAAGAATAAGACAAAACTGACAGGAACAACTTCATCGGGTAGAACACAACTAGTAGGAACATCCTCCGAGGGACTCGTCAGAAACAGCCGAGAGCTGGTCTGGTATGATCTCAGTGGGTGTAACTTAACTAGCAGGAACAACAGCTGCGGGCTTGACAAGACAAACAGGAACACATCTCCATGGCCATGACCCAACTGGCAAGGACGACCTCAGAGGACATAACAGGACAGACAGAAACAAGCTCTATGGCCATGACCCAACTGGCGGAAACAACCTCTGTAGGAGTGACAGGACAGGCAGGAACACCTTGTATGGCTCAGACAGAATAGGTAGGGACAACCTCTGAAGGTATTACTTGACAAACATGAATAGTCTCCATGAACTTGACTGGCAGGAACATCCTCTGTGGACCTGACATGACAGAGGAACATCCTCTGTGGACACGACAGACAGGAACGATCTCAAAGGGCTTGACTTGACTAACAGGAACAACTTCTGTGGACATGACAGGTAGGAGCAATCTCAATGGACTTGACCGGCAGGATCAATTTCTGAAAGCATGACATGAAAGGCTGGAACGGTCTCTGGCATAACTTCTGTAAACAAGACAAATAGACCGGGAGGCTTGGGAGAATACTTTGTAACTGTTACTTGAGGCTCTGACACCAAGGCCAATTTTTTTGGTTGAGGTCTTCATAAGGAAGACCCATAAGTTGAAATGCATGTCCCCTCCTTCTCCACATATGAGGATCTAGCAGGAACAACAGCTGCGGGCTTGACAAGACAAACAGGAACACATCTCCATGGCCATGACCCAACTGGCAAGGACGACCTCAGAGGACATAACAGGACAGACAGAAACAAGCTCTATGGCCATGACCCAACTGGCGGAAACAACCTCTGTAGGAGTGACAGGACAGGCAGGAAAACCTTGTATGGCCAACTGGCGGAAACAACCTCTGTAGGAGTGACAGGACAGGCAGGAACACCTTGTATGGCTCAGACAGAATAGGTAGGGACAACCTCTGAAGGTATTACTTGACAAACATGAATAGTCTCCATGAACTTGACTGGCAGGAACATCCTCTGTGGACCTGACATGACAGAGGAACATCCTCTGTGGACACGACAGACAGGAACGATCTCAAAGGGCTTGACTTGACTAACAGGAACAACTTCTGTGGACATGACAGGTAGGAGCAATCTCAATGGACTTGACCGGCAGGATCAATTTCTGAAAGCATGACATGAAAGGCTGGAACGGTCTCTGGCATAACTTCTGTAAACAAGACAAATAGACCGGGAGGCTTGGGAGAATACTTTGTAACTGTTACTTGAGGCTCTGACACCAAGGCCAATTTTTTTGGTTGAGGTCTTCATAAGGAAGACCCATAAGTTGAAATGCATGTCCCCTCCTTCTCCACATATGAGGATGACAAAATATTGATCAGCCAACACAGGGTTAATTGAAGCGGACTTGATTGACTTAGAGGTGGCTACAATGGCCTGGGTCAACACTAAAATTACCCAAAATGACTTAACTGCAATTGGGATGGCAGCATCGGTCTAGATCAATTCGAAAGTCTGAAATAAACTTAACTGACTTTGATAACTGTAGTGGTCTCAGGAATGATTGGAACGGACTTGATTGAAGCAAGGATGGCAATCTCAGTGGGCTCAGGAGTGTCTGAAGCTGGTTTAACGGACACCATGATGGCCATAGTAGTCTCAGTCGACTCGGACACAACTGGAACAGACTAAACTTTAGCAAGGATGTTTGTGCTCGTTTCTGTATGATATAATTGTTCATACATCTATTAAAATACTGATAGTCTGGTCTATAACTCCTCCCCGAACTTCCCGCTGCCCTGTATCTTGTTCTCTCATTGGCTGTAGGTTATCGCCGATGTGTTTTTCAGTCAGAACTCATTTCACACAGCGTGGTTGTGAATCAGCTACAGTTCCAGATTGAGCATGCCAAATATTTTGCGGGAGTCGGTGACGCATCGACGATTCCCTCAGATCGAGTCTCTGATAATTCACACTGCGTGATTGGCACTCGCGTGAACGAGCACCGATTTGCCTCCGATGCTGGGCATTTGTCGGCGATTGAGAAATCGGGCTAAAATCATGCAGTGTGAACTCGGCATTAGGAGTGTCTGGAACTAGTTTGACTGCTCCAGGGATGGCAGCAGCAATCTCAGTCGACTTAAAGGGGTCATATGATGCTTTTTTTAAAGAATTATTTTGTGTAACAGAATGTTGACATGCTTTAATGTAAAGAAACTGTCGTCCATAAAATGCATTGCTGTTCTGTTGTAAGGGATCTTAAAGATTCCTAAATGCATCTACTTTTGGAAGGCCAAATAAAGTGCTTTCTCCTAGAAACAGCGTCTCCCTGACATGGCTGCTTCAACACTAACTGCGGTTACTGAAACCACGCCTTCTTTCTTTGCGTGCACATTTGGGCCGCATTATGCTAATATTTCCACATAGTGAGGTAGATATGTGGGGGCTTGTTAGAAGGAGCTGTTTTAGGTGGGCGTGGCAGAGTCTTAACTTTGATAAAGAATATCTCTTTGGTTTTGAAACTGTTGGCTTTGGAACTTCAGGGATCTTATATGCACAATCAGCTTGTAACACTCCAAAGAGAAAGGAAAACTTGAAATCGCATCATATGACCCCTTTAAAAGGGTTTGAAACTGGCTTGATGGATTCAGAAACAGCCGCAGCTCAAACTGACTTTACTGGATCAGGGATAACTGCAGCAATCTTGGTCAAACCGGGGAGGTCTGGAATTTACTTGACCGACGCCGATAGCTGCAGAGATGTTGGCCGACTCGGAGGTGACTGGAACTGGTTTAACTGACAAAGGGAAGGGCAGAGTGGACTGATAATCTCAGGAATTATTGGAACAGACTTGCTTGAGGAAAGGACGACTGCAGCAATCTCAGTAAACTCAGTTTTTGAAACCAACTTGACCGATTCAGAAATGGACACAGCCCAGGAGAATCTGGTACGAACTTGACTGGATCAAATCAAGGGTGCCTGGAACTGGTTCAACTGACCCAGGGATGGCTGCAGCAATCGGTCAACTCAGGGGTATCTGGAACCGACAAGTTCAAATCAGAGCAGAATTGACCACATAAGAAAAAATAAACCTGGAGTAGTGAAGCTCATCTGCTGGGTCCTGACTTTGGCCAGTCCGTAATGTCAGGGATCTGGAAAGAGGACCCAATTGCAGTGAGTGTAACCAGGGTTTATTGACAAAACAGATCAATACAAAAGGGTTGTGAGGTGCACAGGTGATACTACAACAGGAACACAATAAATAGTGATACCTAGGGAAAGCCACTGGAACAGCCTCAGACATCAACTGGCAGAATACTATAGCAGCAGAGGAGGCGGCAAGACCAGGCCGGCGGAGGGACCAGAGCAAGGCACCAGAGAGCCGAGCTCAGATACTTATTGACCATAAACTCTGAAGCACCCCAGATGCCAGGCAAGGGAACAGGTCAGGACAGGAACTCTAACACCACAACAAGACAAAACATGGCTCCACAAGAACACAAATTACTCAAACAGGCAGAGACAGAGAAAACACAAAAAAGGACCAAAAAAATAAATACAAATTAAATTAACCAAAAACAAATAATTAGATGTCAACCAAAAAAAATTAACACAAAAGATCAGGACTAAGAGAACTAAATGAATACTAAAATAAAAGCAAAAAGACAAAAACAGACCAAATCCAAAAACAAGGAGCAAGACAAAAACATAGAATTACAAGAGACAAGACTAGGGCAAGACTAGAGCACAAGTTCAAACAGACAGGAACACATAATTAGAGACAAACACAGTGAGGAAAAGAATGCCCACAGACCGGCCAAGGCAGTAGGGCAAGGGGCACTATAAATTGGGAGGAAAACACGAGGAACAGGGGAGCACAATTAGACCAACAAGGCTAACAAGAGGGTGTGGTAAACAGAAAACAAGGAGGAGGGGCTAGAGAAGCACATGGCTGAGAAAAACAAACTAGGCCATGTGCTGACACAGGACAACAGACACAAGAAACAAAACACAAGACAAATGGAGTGTCAGGGCAGAACCCTGACAGTTGCTACTGGTTTTGTTAATAAAGAATAAAGGGAGTGCATTAGCCAGGCTTTTTATGTTTTTTCTGTTTAAAATAAAGGTTCCAAAAGGGGGTTTTCACAGTCACAGAAGAACCATTTTGGGTTCCCCTATGAGGGTTCTCCTTTCAGTGAACGCTTCTTCAAAGAACCATTTGTTTTCTTTGTGTGAAGAACATTTTATTAATCTAAAGAAGTATTGTCCACTCTAAATAACTTTTTGTGCAGTGGAAAGATTCCATGAATGTTAAAGGTTCTTCATGGAACCACAGATGACAATTAAGAACTTCTATTTTTAAAACAGTAGATATAAAGTCCTGACCCAACATACTGATCAAACAGTTCAATAAAAGTCCTTTCTGAATACTTTAACGCCCATCACAATCATTTTACTTTTATTTTGACATGCTGCCAAAGTCTTCTGAATTAGTATACCGTTTTTGAACATTGCTTTTGTCTTGAAACAATTACGTCAGAGCTGCATGGCTACATGAATTTGTTTTGAGTGTATCTGAAAATGTATACATCGGCCTGTTCTTTACACAAAGCTATTGTAGCACACAAGCTCTATGGACAACTTTTGGTACAAAACGGTGCTTTTTGGAGTTTGGCGCATCCCTTGGTCACTTCTTGTTTGGCAAAAGCTGTATAATGATTCTATATTCATGTTTTACAGGAAAAAATACAGGTTTCGAATGGCATGTAGGAAGGAAATATAACATTATTTAGCATCCTTTACTATAACATTAACCCAAAACGAACTTTAACAAACTTGTCTTCAAAAGTATCAATGGCATCTGATTTCCAGTATTTTTTTATGCCAGTTTTTATTCTCAAAAAATAAACGGCCCAGGGGCAACATTCCATCTCAGACTGATGTCGGAATTGTTTGGAAGCAAAAGTAAACAATACAGTGGGGTTGCCTATTGACTCAGATGTCTTGTTTAGACTGTGATTAGTTTTTTCGAAATGAGAATTCCCGACACAGGTTCTGAGTCGGCATGGCATGATAAAATAAACGGAGAACTGCGCTGTTTCAAGGCAAGTTCCACAGACCATAAACTTTCAAATCCATAACCTGGCCCCACGCTCATTGTCTAAATGGGTGGTCGCCCACCTCTCACTTTTCGTCTCCTTCATTTTGGTCTTTTTAGCGTGTATACATACTCTCCATCTTTTCACCTCCTTTGCTTATTTCCTCCTCTTTCCTCACTCTCTTTCTCCCTTCACACCTTGTCTCTCCCTCATCTTTCACCATCTATCTGGCCTGTATTTGTGTTGCAGCTTCCTGCTTCTCTCCCACCCACTGTGTGGAGGGGCTGGGAGCTTACCTTCCCTGCGTGACACAACTTCTGGCCGTGCATGGGGAGATGGTGGAGCATGCTTCACTTCTAACTGTGTCACCATCCACCTGAGCAAACACTCTCTGGCGTTACAAGGGAGAGAACAAGAGGATTGAAAGCGAGAGAGTGACCTGTCAGGGGACTATCGGTGGAGGCCTGGCATTGGTGCAGCCAATATATCAAAACATTAGTCTTGTGCTGGTCCCAGTTGAGATTTCCTTCTGGACATGATTCTGCCTAGACTTCTTTTTTTTCTTCTTTTTCTTCTTCTTTCCTTTGTATTTTCTTGTGAGGGGCTCCCTCCAACAGAAACACATACCTGTCATGCCTCACTGCTGTCCCTTGTTTGTATTTCTCATTACAAACAGCATTACACCTTTTGCGATCTTCCTTTAATCATGCTGTACCATTTCAATGGTGCAAAGTTACAATACCATTTCATTCTCAGGCTTTTGAATCTTGTCCCAGGGCAGAGGTTCATTCCTCATTCAAACAAAATTTACAGTGTCTCAAGCTTTTACTGCCCCCCCCAAAAAACACCTTTAAAAAAAGAAAGAAAACACAGTGCCCTCCTTTAGCACAGAACAGGATCCCAAGCAATCTGTTATCAATTTGAAGCCGTGTATCCAGGGAAAGGCACACGATTCCGTCCAAGATATAAACGATAACAAACGTGCTTGAGGTCTTTTGAAGTTACGACGACAACATTCTCCGAACAACAGACATAAACGGATGGTAAAAAGTCCAAGATTTCCAGGCCTTCGTTTTTTTTCCTCAGGTGAAAGTTTAAGCATGTGGGTGGAGGTGGAAATTGGGAGACTATTTTTAGATTGCAGGCTGCCATTTGTGTGCATTTTCTGCCGAGATTGCATACAGTAAATGGAGAAAACATCTGCCACTCAGTAAATCAGTAAATCCTCCTTAAGGACTTCAACTAATCTTAACACCTATTTTATTATCCTTGGCAGGAGTCTGTCGTTTTTTTGTTGTTGTTTTTTGTCTTTTTGCAAAGCTGTGGACTTCCATATATGTTACAATTTCAATAATTAATATTTTGAGGCCTGTGGATAAAAAAAACAAACCATTTCCCATCTGCCAAAGTACCAGAACACAACCAGCGATGCAGGCATGTGTTGGCAGTGTCATGTGTAACACTTCAGGCATTCAGTCAGCATGCCTATGAGGCCTAAGCAAAATTCCAATCAGAAGAATGTCAGTCTCTCCATTGATATGAATGAGACCCATACTAGAGCTCTGATTATGCAGAGGGCAGCTGTGGAAGAAAGCACCTGTTTCCTCGCCAATTCCCATAGTTCTTGGCATTAGGTAAAAATTTTCATGGCAGAGTACCCTCAGGCCATACGAGTTGGCGGTGCCAGCTGAGTTTCAAAATGTAAATATGGGCTAGTGTTAACTGCAGTACACTGAGAACTGTGGCATCCAACGACTCAAATCAGTTGATCCCCGTTAATAAAGAGTGATTTCCCAGCATGTTACGACTGGCATGCCATCGCCATCCTCACCAGAGATTGTGTTCCTGTCAGGATGGCTGTGTTAGCGTCATATCACCCCAGCTGATGTATAACTACTTAGCATTCATAGCGACAAGATACACTACTGTTTGAAAGACAAGGGTCAGTCTTTTTCTTTTTAAAGAAATTAATACTTTTATATAGCAAGGATGCATTAAACTTATTTCTGTTTCAAATAAATGTTGTTCTTTCTATTCATCAAAGAATGCTGAAATGATATGTAGCATGTCTTCTACAAGAATATTAAGCATCAAGATGGATAATAATAAGAAATGTTTTTTGAGCAGCAAATCAGCATAATAGAATGATTTCTAAAGGGTCATGTGACACTGAAGAAGACTGGAGTAATGGCTGCTGAAATTTCAGCTTTGCCATCACAGGAATAAATTCCATTTTAAAATATGTCAAAGTAGATCATCTGCAATAATAATTGACAATATTACTGTTTTTAAAATGCAGCCTTGGTAAGAATAAGAGACTTCTTTCAAAAACATTTATAAATCTCACCAACCCCAAGCTTTTGGATGCTTTCCAACACTGTTTTTCAGTCTTGTAAGCAATACATATCTGTAATGCTGACAGAATGTTTCTAATCCTTTAAAACTGTTGTTTGGTGTGACATTGCTGTATTTTGCGCTTGCGGCCGAAAACACCAGGAGACAGCCTTTTAAAACAGTTTTCAGCTCATTTAACCAAGGGTGTTGGGCAGATGGTGGGGGCAGCAGTGCTTTGTCATCTCTGTTAATTCATGTAACAGATGTGAACACTCTTTACTCACACTGTTTATTTCTAAATGGGCTTGACTTTCACTTCCACAACAGAAGATGTATGGTGATTTACTTTGCTTGGTCTTTGAATTCTTATTCATCATTGGAAACTAGTGGTGCTGTGAGTAAAAGCTTCGGCATCTAATAGGGTACAAACTTTTGGTAGGCCTCATCATGCTGTAATGGAGCCCTGCAAATTCTAATGTTGCAAAATATAACTAGGTAAGTCTCAGAAAATCTCTTATCTAAGATCTGCTTCCTTTGGCTATATAACCATATTAACTTGGAGGGACTGTCCAAAACCATACAGGACAGAATGGGGCTGGTTGTCACAAAGGGAAGTTGTCTCATGGGTGATATCTCAGTAAATAAAAGGTTGTGTGTCAAAAGTCCAATTACACAAATTTGTGTTTTCTCAAGCAGGGGTTCTGTTGGTTGGTTTGAAATGCGTTTTTTATTTTTCTACAATTTATTCAAGCAATTACCATTTCTGTTGGCCTGTTGGTTGTTTCCGTTGGTTGTTTTTTTTTGTGTGTTTTTTTGCATTTTATGTTTTACACTTGCTTTTTCATAAATCATTTGCCCTTCAGAATCATATTAATGTTTATATGTTGCACAAAATATCAGCTTTCATAAAAAAAGCAGCCTAAGAAATATTTGGATCAAAACGTATATTGACTAGCCTGAATCAAATAGGCCTATTAAACTCCACTTCTGCAATCATACTGGAATAAACTGATGTCCTCAATCTGATGTTCTGACAAACTTTTGTGCTGCCGTTCATATATTATTACCTTATGAAGATAGAAAGCCTGGGAAAATATAAATGGACACACTATTAATCTCAGCAAGAGTTGTGAAGCAGATATATAGCATCAGCACACAGATACATCGCTTTTGTTTTAAAGTATAGACCAAGAAAAACAATGACTAAATGATTCATAATTACACTCATCTACTGAAATAATGGTTCACTGGTATTAACATTAAGGTCAGGAACATAAGCTCATATCCACAGCAGAAAAAGCCTTATATGCTTGGCTGTATGCAAAAGCACCGTCTGCACTATAGGTTTTGACCAGAAATATTGATGTGATGTCCAGCTATATCAGCAGTGCACTAAAAAGTTTCTCTCTGCCAACTCTGCCCCACTGAGTGAGACAAACCTGCTACATTTAATATAAGCTTCAACCCGAGGCAAGCGAACGTGAACTTTACAGTGACTTTTATGGTACCCCAGACTTCAAGAGCGAAGTATAACACTGGCCCCACTGGTTACTCCTACCAACTGTGTGATGACGTTATTTACACACCTCAAGGGAGAATCGTGGTAGTAGTGACAGTAATAGTGTTTTGGACCTGTGTTTCATGTTTAAAGATTAAGGTTGCTGCACTGCATGCCTGAGTTATTGGCCTTATCTTCCAAATGTTCTCCTCAGAGAGCAGTCACTGACATATGGTGGATAATGAACACTTTTCTCTCTGCAGGCAGATGAAGGGAGTCATATAGGAACTTGTCATTCTCTTCCTGCTGTACAAAATTGCTGTGAAAAGGTCTACGCTATCGCCAAATCATTGTGCAAATGCAACCAAACCTGACAAGTCCATTCATCATATACCAACCAATACAGTTCCAAAACTTTAGGGCAAGACATTTTTTTCAATGCTCTCTCTGTGTGTGTGTGTGTGTGTGTGTGTGTGTGCATGTTTATGTGGTTTATGAGGACACACATTTGTATAATAACATGGGTATGACATAGGTATTACAACGAGAAGGTGATTTATGAGGACATTTTCAGTGTCCCCGTAATTCAAAAGGCTTATAAATCATTCAGAATGAGTTTTTTTGAAAATCTAAAAATGCAGAAAGTTTCCTGTAAGGGGTAGGTTTAGGGGTAGGGTTGGTGTAGGGCAATAGATAAATAAAGAAAATACGGTTTGAACAGTATAAAAACCATTACGCCTATGGAGAGTCCCCATAAACCATAAAAACAAACCTGAGTGTGTGTGTGTGTGTCCGGCAGCAGTGTAAGATTACTTACATGAACAAGTTTGTCTTTCAGTCTTGGCGTTTCTATAATGTATCACACTGGATACACTAGCTGACACTGGCTGCAACAAATTGTTCACAAATGCGACAAAATATAAACATTTGCCACAATAATTTAAACAATAAATTAGCAAAATTCACGTAAACATGCAGTTTCATCAGATATCATTACCTGAGGTAGCGTCATACTTTACATTGCGTGCCGTATTGTTTCCTCCCTTTGTGTCTGATTCCCGAACATGACTCATGAATTGGTTATTTTTAATGAATCAGTCAAAGAGATTCACTAAACAGTCTTGAGTTATGTATGTATGGAAAGCGCTTGTGAGAGTCACATTAGTGTATTTATTGACTGGTTGTTCAAATGATCATGTGTAATTAAAGATACATGTTCACAACATAGTTGTTGGATTAAATTATATTTAAAAAAATTTGATTACAATTTGTATAACCACAGTTTTACTACAAATACCATGGTTAAACTATGGTTAGTGTAGCAAAACCATGGTTAATTTGTGGTTACCATGGTTTAACTATAGTAACCATGATTTTTTGGTTTTAATTTTCTTAAGGGAAGAGAAAAAACACTACCAAGCCTTAAAGCAATCCTTGATCATAGCACGTATACTGTAGCAGGCAAAGGAGCTGCACTGAATAAACCTAAGTACTTTTCAACAACTATCTTTATCACACAATTATACTTTATAACTTTTTTGACTACAAAATGAAGCCGATTTTTAAGTCTGACCTTTTTTTTGTCTGAAGCCCTACACTGTTTCTCTGCTCATCTACAAAAACTACAGCACACCTGACAGGCTTGTGCATGAGTATCATATTCTATTATAACATTCGCTCAAAAACACCAACAAGACAGATCCCTCAAATAGAATTATAGTAGTATGATGATAAGTTCTGAAGTCAGAATGGAATGATTTCCATTTTTAATAGGCCGCGATGTCTGCAGCCTCTCTGCTCCATGATCACACAGGATGTGAATGACACATATAGGATTGAGCTGGAAGCAGGATAAAACTCACGTCGCCAGCAGCAAGCAAAAATCACAGACTTAAGGGTCCTCCGGGTGCTGTTCTGCCTGGCGGTGCATTCAAGCAACACTCACAAACATGTCCTGCCCAACTAAATCCAGAGGTCCCCAGCCAAAGGTCTGCTTTATGAGCCCTGGAGCACACAGTCAGACTGGGAAGGAAGGATCATAAAAAAATGCCTGGCCATGCATATCAAAGTGTCATTTTCTTTCTCCCCTTTCTTTTTCTCTTTCTCTTATAGACTCCCTCATACCTCACAATGTCCTGCAATGGTTCTCTTAAAATTACAAACAAAATGCTCTTGTAGTAACGCTTTCTCAAAACCATATCATGAAATTCAAACATTGTTAATGTAACATTCTTTAAATGTCAGTGAGTTAAAGGGATACTTCACCCAAAAATTAAAATTGTACTCACTATTCAAGGGCCATTCAAGATGTAGATGAGTTTGTTTCTTCATCAGAACAAATTTGGAGAAATTTAGCATTACATCACTTGCTCACCAATGGATCCATCAATAGTGTCGTCAGAATGAGAGTCCGAACAGCTGATAAAAATATGATGATAAAAACATTCTGACGGCACCCATTCACTGCAGTGGATCCATTGGTGAGCAAGTGATGTAATGTTACATTTCTCCAAATCTGTACATATTAAGAAACAAACTCATCTACATCTTAGATGACCTGACAGAGAGTACATTTCAGCAAATTTTCATTTTTCAGTGAACTATTCCATTAATTATTAAAGTTTAGTCTGCAGTGTTTCATTGGTTTGTAAGTACCTCTGTTTTATTGTTGTTAGACTGTATTTTTTGTCCAATCATGTTTAATGTTTTTAGCTATATTGAACTTTGTTTGGTTGAAGTATGTCAAACATTGTCAGTTTGAACTCAACACTTTTGTGGTGTATTTGCATAATGAGAAAATCAAACATTTTATAATGTTACCCACAATGTTTGAATAAACTAGCAAAAATGTTAAACTTAATGGCAACATTACAAAATGTTCTTAAAACAAAATTCTTAGCTAGGATGTTGGCCCTCACGAATTGGAGTGCAGTCAGATCTTCCCAGGGGAGCCCTTATCCCGGGCCACTGCTCTTCCTCACCCTCACCTATCAGCCCGACCAATCTGACTGTGAGATACAGCAGGTCCCGCACGCCGCCTGCTCTTTGAACATCCCCTTCTGCATTCGCTTACCTCATTAAACATGACAGGGAAGATCAATGCTGTTTGAGTCACGATAACGGGTTGTATGACGCTGGCCAGTGCGACGACAACATTTCTGTGGGTCAAAGTTATGGCAGCGTTTCATCGTTTTCAATCATTGAGGGTGGGGAACTCCAGTTCTCCCTGACAGCAAAGGGCGAGACGAGAACTCACTGTCCCAGTGTCTTACTCTCCCATTCTGGCTGCTTGCAATACACTGACGTCTACTGGATGAGGTCTTGACCATACAATGTGAAACGTTGCAAAACCACCAAATAGCTTTACATAATGGGTAATGATAACCCAGCACGAGCCACAGCGTCCCCATCAAGCAGTTACCACTCATATATTTTGCTTTGCAGATATATTATATGTCTCATGATGAATCCAATGACAGAATTTCTCCATTGATGTAATGCCCATGATCTGTCAGTTAAGCAAGCATAGTTTATTGCCAGTCAATCACAGTCAGCCAACTTGGAAGCAGCCGAACAATTGAACGGCACACCATGTACATTTGGTTTGACAGGCTGCAAAAATAACACCAACACCGGGCCCAAGAGAACTGGGCATAGATGTGTCTCCAAAATAAATGATTCCACACCAGAGAGGAGCCTTTACAGTTCACACTCCTTTTTATTTGATACCAATTTGGATCCCGGGTGGGCGTTTTGTAACTCTTTCTTGAAAAGAAACGTTTCCTTTATTGGCTGCCAGGACAGTATCAGCAGTCTTGAATCACACCTTGAGTTTGGTAGCAGCAAATGAAAAGGACCAAAGAAAAACACACACACACACACACACACACACACACACACACATCTAATTCCACCATCTCACTGGCATCAGTACATTCACACCAGTCCACTGAAGAAAAAAAAAACTTTTCTGGACTGTGGACTGTCAGATACTAGAAATACTAGACTTGACTTTTTCTGTTCATAACACTGTAAAATGTGCCAAAAAAGTGACTATTTCATATCTTATTACTGTAAATCATTGCTATATTTATTTGGTTAGATAATGCATTCATACCAGCAAGCTAAACTTACTAGACAGCTAAATAAATTAATAAAATCCTAATATAACATTACATTTTCTATTGACAGAAAAAAAAATGTTTGAGTGTTGAAGTGAATAGTAAAATACATTCACCTAGTCTAGCTTAATATGCAAAGACAATTTAAGTGTAACAGAAAAAATCAAAAATAAACTGAATAAACTGTTTTTTTTTCTTGTCTTCAAAAGATTTATTTTTGTTTGAGGTGGGACTATCGGTTCATCAGCCAATGACATATGAGGGGTGTGTCCATGAACTCTGTTTGAAAAGTGCTATTATGTTTGCAAACCCATTTGGTCCTGCCAGTGGCTCAGACATGAACTTTTTAGTTTTTAATTAGTTAATATTGTCAGAGAGCAGGAAATAATTCTTTATATTCATTTCTATATTAAATTAATTGATTAAATTTGATAGTTTTATAGTCAAAAATATTTGGGTTGATGTTCTGTAACATCTGCCAAAATATAATCAAACTTTTAGAATATATCATATAAAATTGCCAATCAGTCACTAATACTGAATATTCAAGATAATAAGACCTGCAGCACAAGTGTTCAAAAAATGTGCCCTTTATTGTGTTATTTGATATCAGTCCATCTCTCCAGATTCAAAATGACTGAATAAAACAATTGAGACATGAGCTGGTCAAACTGAAACACACCAATACATCGACTATTACAGGTGGCACACTGCGTTTGCATTGCTGGTTCAGACTGAGAATTGTCCGAGCTCCGGCTAAGCCTACCCTGCATAATTGGTTAAACTTGGCCTGGTCGCTTTAACCCAGGTTATATATCACCGTCTTGAAGTTCACTTTATCTTAACAGCTTTAATGCAGACTTAGGGAACCTCTCATGTTAACTTCAAAGCCCCGTTCCGAAAGCCTTAGAAGTCAGAGACTAAAACCCTGTATCGCCCTCAGAATCAGAGAGAAGCCGGACTCTGGCTGACTGTGGGAAACTTTGTCAGAGAGCAACTGCATTACATACTCCAATTCTGTTTATTTAGGAAATTCGCTCATTAAACATACCCGGTGAAAAGACTGTCCAGAGAAGTACAGGATGGAAAATAACTTTATTTAAAAAAGGTGATCTTTGACAGAAGGGAACGCGTACTAAATGTGACATTATATCGCTAGCGGACAGTTCTTATTAACATCCAGAACAGTGGAACAGACAACAGGAACGAAACAGGCCAGCTCAGGTTGACTCACAGGCTATTTGTAGACAGAGTGATGGCTCACATCAATTAAACGTGTTTTCCTCTTTGAGTTGTTTTTTTTT
>NW_015505587.1:1024062-1035218 GCF_001515645.1 Sinocyclocheilus grahami | reverse complement strand
ATTTTCTTTCTCCCCTTTCTTTTTCTCTTTCTCTTATAGACTCCCTCATACCTCACAATGTCCTGCAATGGTTCTCTTAAAATTACAAACAAAATGCTCTTGTAGTAACGCTTTCTCAAAACCATATCATGAAATTCAAACATTGTTAATGTAACATTCTTTAAATGTCAGTGAGTTAAAGGGATACTTCACCCAAAAATTAAAATTGTACTCACTATTCAAGGGCCATTCAAGATGTAGATGAGTTTGTTTCTTCATCAGAACAAATTTGGAGAAATTTAGCATTACATCACTTGCTCACCAATGGATCCATCAATAGTGTCGTCAGAATGAGAGTCCGAACAGCTGATAAAAATATGATGATAAAAACATTCTGACGGCACCCATTCACTGCAGCGGATCCATTGGTGAGCAAGTGATGTAATGTTACATTTCTCCAAATCTGTACATATTAAGAAACAAACTCATCTACATCTTAGATGACCTGACAGAGAGTACATTTCAGCAAATTTTCATTTTTCAGTGAACTATTCCATTAATTATTAAAGTTTAGTCTGCAGTGTTTCATTGGTTTGTAAGTACCTCTGTTTTATTGTTGTTAGACTGTATTTTTTGTCCAATCATGTTTAATGTTTTTAGCTATATTGAACTTTGTTTGGTTGAAGTATGTCAAACATTGTCAGTTTGAACGGTTTTGTAACTCTTTCTTGAAAAGAAACGTTTCCTTTATTGGCTGCCAGGACAGTATCAGCAGTCTTGAATCACACCTTGAGTTTGGTAGCAGCAAATGAAAAGGACCAAAGAAAAACACACACACACACACACACACACACACACACACACCTACAATCCCACCATCACACCGCTATCAGAACACAAGCATCAGTACATTCACACCAGTCCACTGAAAAAAAAAAACTTTTCTGGACTGTGGACTGTCAGATACTAGGAATACTAGACTTGACTTTTTCTGTTCATAACACTGTAAAATGTGCCAAAAAAGTGACTATTTCATATCTTATTACTGTAAATCATTGCTATATTTATTTGGTTAGATAATGCATTCATACCAGCAAGCTAAACTTACTAGACAGCTAAATAAATTAATAAAATCCTAATATAACATTACATTTTCTATTGACAGAAAAAAAAATGTTTGAGTGTTGAAGTGAATAGTAAAATACATTCACCTAGTCTAGCTTAATATGCAAAGACAATTTAAGTGTAACAGAAAAAATCAAAAATAAACTGAATAAACTGTTTTTTTTTCTTGTCTTCAAAAGATTTATTTTTGTTTGAGGTGGGACTATCGGTTCATCAGCCAATGACATATGAGGGGTGTGTCCATGAACTCTGTTTGAAAAGTGCTATTATGTTTGCCATTACATCACTTGCTCACCAATGGATCCGCTGCAGTGAATGGGTGCCGTCAGAATGTTTTTATCATCATATTTTTATCAGCTGTTCGGACTCTCATTCTGACGACACTATTGATGGATCCATTGGTGAGCAAGTGATGTAATGTTACATTTCTCCAAATCTGTACATATTAAGAAACAAACTCATCTACATCTTAGATGACCTGACAGAGAGTACATTTCAGCAAATTTTCATTTTTCAGTGAACTATTCCATTAATTATTAAAGTTTAGTCTGCAGTGTTTCATTGGTTTGTAAGTACCTCTGTTTTATTGTTGTTAGACTGTATTTTTTGTCCAATCATGTTTAATGTTTTTAGCTATATTGAACTTTGTTTGGTTGAAGTATGTCAAACATTGTCAGTTTGAACGCAACACTTTTGTGGTGTATTTGCATAATGAGAAAATCAAACATTTTATAATGTTACCCACAATGTTTGAATAAACTAGCAAAAATGTTAAACTTAATGGCAACATTACAAAATGTTCTTAAAACAAAATTCTTAGCTAGGATGTTGGCCCTCACGAATTGGAGTGCAGTCAGATCTTCCCAGGGGAGCCCTTATCCCGGGCCACTGCTCTTCCTCACCCTCACCTATCAGCCCGACCAATCTGACTGTGAGATACAGCAGGTCCCGCACGCCGCCTGCTCTTTGAACATCCCCTTCTGCATTCGCTTACCTCATTAAACATGACAGGGAAGATCAATGCTGTTTGAGTCACGATAACGGGTTGTATGACGCTGGCCAGTGCGACGACAACATTTCTGTGGGTCAAAGTTATGGCAGCGTTTCATCGTTTTCAATCATTGAGGGTGGGGAACTCCAGTTCTCCCTGACAGCAAAGGGCGAGACGAGAACTCACTGTCCCAGTGTCTTACTCTCCCATTCTGGCTGCTTGCAATACACTGACGTCTACTGGATGAGGTCTTGACCATACAATGTGAAACGTTGCAAAACCACCAAATAGCTTTACATAATGGGTAATGATAACCCACCACGAGCCACAGCGTCCCCATCAAGCAGTTACCACTCATATATTTTGCTTTGCAGATATATTATATGTCTCATGATGAATCCAATGACAGAATTTCTCCATTGATGTAATGCCCATGATCTGTCAGTTAAGCAAGCATAGTTTATTGCCAGTCAATCACAGTCAGCCAACTTGGAAGCAGCCGAACAATTGAACGGCACACCATGTACATTTGGTTTGACAGGCTGCAAAAATAACACCAACACCGGGCCCAAGAGAACTGGGCATAGATGTGTCTCCAAAATAAATGATTCCACACCAGAGAGGAGCCTTTACAGTTCACACTCCTTTTTATTTGATACCAATTTGGATCCCGGGTGGGCGTTTTGTAACTCTTTCTTGAAAAGAAACGTTTCCTTTATTGGCTGCCAGGACAGTGTCAGCAGTCTTGAATCACACCTTGAGTTTGCTAGCAGCAAATGAAAAGGACCAAAGAAACACACACACACACACACACACACACACACACATCTAATTCCACCATCTCACTGGCATCAGTACATTCACACCAGTCCACTGAAGAAAAAAAAAACTTTTCTGGACTGTGGACTGTCAGATACTAGAAATACTAGACTTGACTTTTTCTGTTCATAACACTGTAAAATGTGCCAAAAAAGTGACTATTTCATATCTTATTACTGTAAATCATTGCTATATTTATTTGGTTAGATAATGCATTCATACCAGCAAGCTAAACTTACTAGACAGCTAAATAAATTAATAAAATCCTAATATAACATTACATTTTCTATTGACAGAAAAAAAAATGTTTGAGTGTTGAAGTGAATAGTAAAATACATTCACCTAGTCTAGCTTAATATGCAAAGACAATTTAAGTGTAACAGAAAAAATCAAAAATAAACTGAATAAACTGTTTTTTTTTCTTGTCTTCAAAAGATTTATTTTTGTTTGAGGTGGGACTATCGGTTCATCAGCCAATGACATATGAGGGGTGTGTCCATGAACTCTGTTTGAAAAGTGCTATTATGTTTGCAAACCCATTTGGTCCTGCCAGTGGCTCAGACATGAACTTTTTAGTTTTTAATTAGTTAATATTGTCAGAGAGCAGGAAATAATTCTTTATATTCATTTCTATATTAAATTAATTGATTAAATTTGATAGTTTTATAGTCAAAAATATTTGGGTTGATGTTCTGTAACATCTGCCAAAATATAATCAAACTTTTAGAATATATCATATAAAATTGCCAATCAGTCACTAATACTGAATATTCAAGATAATAAGACCTGCAGCACAAGTGTTCAAAAAATGTGCCCTTTATTGTGTTATTTGATATCAGTCCATCTCTCCAGATTCAAAATGACTGAATAAAACAATTGAGACATGAGCTGGTCAAACTGAAACACACCAATACATCGACTATTACAGGTGGCACACTGCGTTTGCATTGCTGGTTCAGACTGAGAATTGTCCGAGCTCCGGCTAAGCCTACCCTGCATAATTGGTTAAACTTGGCCTGGTCGCTTTAACCCAGGTTATATATCACCGTCTTGAAGTTCACTTTATCTTAACAGCTTTAATGCAGACTTAGGGAACCTCTCATGTTAACTTCAAAGCCCCGTTCCGAAAGCCTTAGAAGTCAGAGACTAAAACCCTGTATCGCCCTCAGAATCAGAGAGAAGCCGGACTCTGGCTGACTGTGGGAAACTTTGTCAGAGAGCAACTGCATTACATACTCCAATTCTGTTTATTTAGGAAATTCGCTCATTAAACATACCCGGTGAAAAGACTGTCCAGAGAAGTACAGGATGGAAAATAACTTTATTTAAAAAAGGTGATCTTTGACAGAAGGGAACGCGTACTAAATGTGACATTATATCGCTAGCGGACAGTTCTTATTAACATCCAGAACAGTGGAACAGACAACAGGAACGAAACAGGCCAGCTCAGGTTGACTCACAGGCTATTTGTAGACAGAGTGATGGCTCACATCAATTAAACGTGTTTTCCTCTTTGAGTTGTTTTTTTTTTAATGTTTTTCAGAGGATCTCAGTCACAAAACTGAACAGTTTTACACCAAATGCTTGAAATAAAAATAGAAAAATACAGGAAAGATGGCTCGCTAACAAAAAATTACGATAGTACATTTCTTGAAACTATCACGCAAGTTGAACCGAGCACTTCATGAAGACGGCCTGGCAACACTGCCTCAGGAAAGAACAGAACGATTACCTTTTTTTTCTACCGAAGTAACATCAAGCCTGCATGTCATGGTAAACACATCACGTGGGAATACAGAGGAAATGATTGGTTTTAAAAGGGGGCTCCCCCCGCCGTCTCCTATCTTTGACAGAAGGGAACGCGTACTAAATGTGACATTATATCGCTAGCGGACAGTTCTTATTAACATCCAGAACAGTGGAACAGACAACAGGAACGAAACAGGCCAGCTCAGGTTGACTCACAGGCTATTTGTAGACAGAGTGATGGCTCACATCAATTAAACGTGTTTTCCTCTTTGAGTTGTTTTTTTTTAATGTTTTTCAGAGGATCTCAGTCACAAAACTGAACAGTTTTACACCAAATGCTTGAAATAAAAATAGAAAAATACAGGAAAGATGGCTCGCTAACAAAAAATTACGATAGTACATTTCTTGAAACTATCACGCAAGTTGAACCGAGCACTTCATGAAGACGGCCTGGCAACACTGCCTCAGGAAAGAACAGAACGATTACCTTTTTTTTCTACCGAAGTAACATCAAGCCTATATGTCATGGTAAACACATCACGTGGGAATACAGAGGAAATGATTGGCTTTAAAAGGGGGCTCCCCCCGCCGTCTCCTCACTCACATTGTAATTTGCCTCAACAGTAAATCAGAGCTCACTGCTGGGCCCGCTTGACTTCAGCGTGGAGTTGTCCTCTCCCAGCATGCCTACGCTCATGAATCATTCTGATTCCTGGCTTCCACCAGGCATTTCCTCTACAACTCTCTACCTCTCAGAATTCAGCAAGGAGCAGAGCGCTGCTCACAATCCAGGGCAGCCTTCGGTTTGGGCCACAGGAGAACAGGGAACACAGAATGTCATTCTAGAGCTTTCCAGATCTTGTTCTAACTGTTAAAGGAATATTCCGGGTTTCAATAAAAGTTAAGCTTAATCGACAGCACTTAGCACAATATCGACTACTACAACAATGCAAAAAATGAATGAGGCCAATTTGTTAAAATACTTACCATTTCAATAGTATGTAAACAATATGCTGTGTTTTTAACATGATTGAAGTATGAAAATTTGCTTACTAACCTTTTCTGTTCAAAGTTATGTTGAGTTTTATAACTGCGCTGCCATTTTACAACAGAATGTCTAAAACCCAAAAATGACCATAAATATGGTGACAAGAACTTTACAGCACAAATAATAGACACGTTTCAATAGAACAATTAATTACAATTTTTATAAAATTATTATATTGTATTATATTTTTTGTGGTAATCAACATTAACCTACAAGTGCTGTCGATTGAGTTTAACTTGTGTTGAACCTAGAATATTCATTTTATTCTGTCGTTGTGTGGATTTTCATGGTTACTGACTTGTTTCCAAACAATTTGGGAGTCTCTCATTTTTTTTCATCATACAAACTGTGACATATCTTTATAATAACATTCATAAAAAGCAAAGAAAGATCTATAAGTAATCCATAGTGCCATGGGGAAAATCACAGAAATATCCTACAAGAGCTTTGAGTTGCTGTTTTCCAAAGAGTGGGTAGAAAGTAGAAAGGATTTCTTAAATTATCAACTATCAACAAACAATCAAAAACTGCTTCTTAGCATTTAAAAGACCAAGTTGGCTAAATTCTCATCGTATTCAATTATATACAAAACATACAACGTACAATACAGAGATCACTAAACAAGTTCACGAATGAGATCACTTCTGAAGCTCACAAAGCGATGGCTCTGTGTCGTGTAAGCATGTCGTGTGTATGTTAGCCTGTGCCTTCGTGTGCGAGTGTGAAGATGTATCTGTCGTTTCATATCATGGCCTGGATCACCATCCTGCCTTTAACATAGTGAATGTAGGAGCTCTGCTTTTCGGCCAGGCTCTGAGTGGCCATTGTCTCATCATCACTGGCATTGGGCTCCTCTTTCACCCGGATGACAGTGTCCAGTGGCTCGGTGGGTGAAGCGGAGGTGTTGCTGCGGTTGCTGTCGGGACTGTACTTCCGGATGACGCCAACAGAGGGCGAGCTGTCCTCCTGCATGGCCTGGTCATAAAAATCCTCTCCCTCTTCCTCCTCTGACTCCTGCGGGTGGACATTTGGCTGACGAAGCTGCTCAATTGATTTCGAAAGCATCTATGGGAGAAGAGAAACATGATTTATTATTGGATGTTCTGTCACATAATTGTGTCAGTCAATGAGCCATTTACTGTCCCTATGCCAACTCAGGCAACACAAACACTGTCATTTACTAGAATTGGAACTCATTCACAACACTGAATAGCAACAAAACAGTGAGCCTCATATAAATATATCCTATGTCAAGTAAATATAGTCACTGTGTTCCAGAATGAGTAAAATACTTTTTATATCTCCCACTAAAGCTTGTAAGCGGATGTAAAATTACACAGGTGCCCTATTTAGCGCAGGTAAAACATTCAGTTACTAAACCAGAAAGCTAATCCCTGATTTCACAACATTCATGACCTCATTTCTCTCAGAAATAATTTATTACTCCTAGCTACAACAGTTTAGGGTTACAGACTGTCCAAAAAGAGATTATTTACTTGTTAATAATTAGTGAGAATATTTAGGAGTTGCTTATGAGTTTATCGGTTTATGGTACAAACAGAATTCAGTTTTGCTCTGGAACAAATTGCAGGGTCAATTAAATGATGCTCATTTGTTTTGTAGGATCTATTAATTTATTTAAAATACGTATAAATGCAATTCATAAATAAGATTTGAATACATCTCTTCAATGATGAGCATGTTTGAATTTCTGAATTAAAATTAATTTTGATATTTTTTTTGGGGGGGGGGGGGGTAAAGTTAGAAATGTTAGAGTGATACAACTGCCATAATAAAGGGGGGGGGGGGGGGTGTAAAGTTAGAAATGTTAGAGTGATACAACTGTCATAATAAAGAAAAAAGATTAATTAAAATAATTAAATTCTTGAAATGTAATGCTTAAATAGTTTGGAATAATATATTACCTTTTCTTAGAAAAGAATATTTTAGCTTCATTGTTTATTAATATTAACTTGTGTTTGCCAAATCGGAGTCATATGATGCAACCAACATGCTGAAAAAAAAATACAACATGAAATGATATCTTAACTCATCATAACTGTGTGTGTCAAGGTAAAAACCTCCTTAAAAAATATCAGATTGACCTTTAGTTCAGACTGTAAAATATCATGTGATATGATTCCCCAAAAACTTTGATATGTGTGAATTAATAATTCATGAATTTACTTTCAAAAACATACAAAAAAAGTTTTTTTAAGTAATTATTTGCATACACTCGCATGTATTCAAGGTGTAGGTAAAATGTTTTATTACTTGATGGTTTAACCACATTACATTTTTAGAGTCAGTAAATTGAGACTTTCAATTTCATATGACACCAACATGAACACAAAGACTACATTTCTAAGAACCTGTTTTAAACTGCTTTTGTTATGCACTCTGCATTTAAAAATGTTGAATGTAAACATGATTTGATTTGTTACAATTCACATGATTTGAACATGAAAAACAAATCAGTTAGCAAATGTCAAACAACAGTCACACAACTATACCAGTCATTCATGACCCAGACCAGACATTTTTGTGCATGGCCTTAGTGACTAAGGCCACAATAATAAATAGCCAAAACAAGTGCTCTCTGGGCACTTTTGATCTTCATGTCTGAAAATTGCACTTGTAACCTTGAATTTCCCATAGCACTCTCAGCAATAATAAGGCATATCAATCTGCAAGCTCCTGCTAACAATGGAGTCTTTCACAGCGCGAGCCTCCCGTGTTGCTTGGCTTGCATGTGTTGCAGAATAATTGCACTTAAACGGATGGCCAGGTCATGGCTGCTGGTGCACAGAAACACAAATATTTCCACAGGGGGAAAAAAGTATGTATTCTATCCACTTTGGTGCCCATTTGAACTTGTCCCTGTGCAATTTTGTGGTGTTAGCATGCAACCGATGTCTTAAGCTATGCTAAATCAAGTGTCGCTTCTGAACCCAGAACAGGTTTTTCCCTCACATAATGGAGATGGGCTGTCCAACTTTAGTTCCCATGTGAGCTGAATGGTATTTCAAGGAAAATGTCTGTGCTTTAGGATGACAACGTAACAAGAATAAATTAGAACAAGCTTCATCCTCATCTTCCCACGATAGCACTAAAATCATTGTTACACTGACAGGTCGGTTTAATGATCGTACCTTGTTGATGTGGACCTGTTGCTGGTACTGTTTCTGCTTCTCCAGGAAGTTTTGGTGTTGCTGCTGAATCACAAGTTGAGCTAGTGTGCTCTGGGGCAGCGGAGCAGATTGGGTTCGGTTTAAGGGCCGGTGACGAGGCAGTTTGGGTCGGGTGCTGCTCGGAGAGCTTTCCATCATGGCCAGCGGAGAAGGGGGATGCACAGGACTTTGACCTATGCAAGAAAATGTATGGATCTGGTTAATACAAATCTAATAGAATAAAAGTTTCATTTCATTTAAAGGAACAGTTCACCCCAAAATGAAATTTATCACTATTTACTCACTCTAGATCTCCTTAGCATGTTCCCCAATAGAACAAGTGATGCTCAATTTATGAATGAATCATTCTTTTAGGTTGAATCAGTTGGTCCAATTCCCAAAGAAGTCTGAATGATTTCAGACCCCCCCCCCCCCAATTTACGGTCTGGGCAAATTGACACTAACCGCTGAAAGTGAGACTACAGTGAGTCTACAGATTTGAGTTGTAATTCCTAGTATAGGTCACCATACTTGGCCACATGTCACTTCACACCTTTTTTTTTTTAATGATGGGCAATGACTTCCTTCAGACTTCAGACCTATCCAGTCTGAGAATAACAAACATATTTGAGATTTTCAGACTATTTTAGAACACATATTGTTTACATTTGTCATTCGTCAAAGCAACAAGGCCCAAGATTCTGCTTGAGTTTGCTGTGTTCAGAACAACTTGAAAGTCTGGTAGTATGTGATCGTTTAGTGTATGATGCTCATTTTTTTCTCTGTAACAGTTTACAAAGTCAGTGTTTTAAATCTGTTTAGATTTGAAAAGCCATGTTGTGTATTCGAGCCTTAGTCTCAGTGACCAGGTTGCAATGGTTAGCATAGTATGTTCATAAGACAAAGCTATCGCATGACTTCAGAAGACTTTGCTCCTTTCATGTTGCTTTTTTATGCTTAAAGTATCCGGTCCCCATTCATTTCATTGAAAAATGAAAGAAAAGAAAAAAAAAGTAATATGGGTTTGGAACGCCATGAGGGTGAGCAAATAATGACCTATTCCTTTAAAAACTAAAAAAAAGAAAAAGAAAAAAAAAAGCCACAAGCTGAAAGTTTACAGGTTCAAACCCACAAGGGACAATCTGGAGCAACCGACATTGTGCTGTTAAGCAAGGCACTTAACCCCATGTTGCTCCAGGGGGGAATGTACCTGTAACTTAATGCGAAGTGAAAGCTGTGAAAAAAGATTTATTCTATTGTATTAAAAAAAAATCTATTCTATTCTATCGTATACATCGAAGTCTCTGATGTTCTCACCAGTAGAGAGGATCTTTTGGTGGCGGAGTTGCTCTTTCTGGAGGAGGTGCTGCAGGAGAGCTTGGTGGCTGCTGCTCACTTTGGTCTCCATAGCAACAGACAGGGGGACTGGACCCAGAAGATGGGTGGGCAAACCCGGAATGACCACTGATACGCCACCGCCCTCAAAATGCTTCTCCTGAAGTCCTAAAGCAGCCTGACAGGTGATAGAGAGGATATGGTCTTTTATTTCAACTGGTTCACTCACAAATGTATTGCATTTATTGATTCAAACCTCAGTATGTGCTCTGAGAAACATGGGAATATGTGGAATGGTCTTGAATTGTTCAGATCGATATGTCTCTTATAGCCAAATATATGTATACA
The DNA here is from genome assembly GCF_001515645.1 of Sinocyclocheilus grahami. Classification (NCBI taxonomy): domain Eukaryota; kingdom Metazoa; phylum Chordata; class Actinopteri; order Cypriniformes; family Cyprinidae; genus Sinocyclocheilus; species Sinocyclocheilus grahami. Next base: position 1,024,654 of record NW_015505587.1, on the reverse strand, counting down.
AATGTATTCATATTTATTTAATCTTCTAGGTAGGGAGCAATAAACTATTTAACCTGCAAATTAACTCAACATTAAATATTATTTGGAGCTACACTTTTTTATTCTGGTTTGGCTGGACTTTAAACAGCAGTAATGGATGAGGTGACTGGGGAGGGCTGGAGTGCAACCGACACCAGACACTTAAGCACAATATTTATCTAAGGCCTATAAAATCTCCCAAGGTCAAAGGCCAGCACCCTGAGGCTACACATATCAGCCAGTCAGCCAGTGATGGCTAGTCTTTCAACAGTCAAAGCAATATGCAGCTGAGCCAAGGCCATAAAATAAATTTCTCCTCATTTATCAGTGTAAACATCCACATTAAATTCTACAGAATTAAATCCGTTTTGGTGACTCTAAATTGGAGTTTCATAGAGACATAAATTTTTTTTATAAAAATGTTGTGATTACACCTTACAGTCGAGTGACAACTTACATTAAGAGTGACAGCAAAATAATATTAAAGTATAAAATATTCACATTATATATTGCACCAAAACTATTCACAAAATAATGGAATTATATATATCATAATTAATTTTAAGTTTAAACA
>NW_015505587.1:999133-1023825 GCF_001515645.1 Sinocyclocheilus grahami | reverse complement strand
GCACATACAAGGAATTTGTTATAGTGTCACAAGCTTCCAGTACATATACTATACAATACTATACTGTATAAATATCTTAATATTAACTGATATAGAGGAATATAATATATTTTATTAAAAAAAGCAATATTTAAATTTATTTATTTTTTTGTCTTTTTTATTTTTACTAAAATAATAAAATATTATATAATATGTAGTTTTGCACATTTGAAAAAGCATTGATGCCTGAATAAATTGACATACACACACACACTCATACGCATTGTAGTCTGATTAAGTGTTACAGAGTTCATAGGGAAGATTTGTGTCATGTTGTTCATGCCAAAAATCCAGACATTGTGTGAGCTGGCTTTAACATGGGAAGTAATGAAAGATGATGCATGTCGTTATTTGACTTACACTGATGGGAGAAGTGGCAGCTGAGAAACCCAGGGAGATATTGGGCAGCGATGGAGATGTGTAGAGATTTAACATAGACACTGAGCTTTCAGGCCCTAATAACCTCGGCTGTGACGGCCACCGCTGTGATGGAAAAAGAGAGAGAGGGATGGAGGGAAGGAGGGAGAGAGAAAGATAGATATTTTAAAATCCCACTATGGACCATTGGAAAGAGCAACAGCAACAGAACAATAAACTTTAATGTACTAAAACGAATGACGGTTTTGTTCCTGACACACCGGAGCTGCATGAGCTCAACTGAAGGACGTAAAAACCAAGGCCACAGAGAAGCCCACAAATGCAGAATCATATCCCATTTGCTATAATTTCTCAAGCTGAATTGTATCAGAGAGAAAAAAAACAGTCTCACTGCAGTACTGATCAGTTTTTGACTGTACTTCCTCCACCCAGTGGTGCGGCCCATCAGCATGTGGCAGAGGGGCTGTACTGTTTACCCTTCAATCCCTCCTGCCTATTCACTGACCTGTATGTGGATATCCGGCCTTATTTGACCCAGGGGACCAGTTCCCTCTGAAAGAAGATACCCAATGTAACGGATCACAAACACGACTGGCTTTCGAAACTGGTGTGGTGTCTGCGGGTTGCACTGCTACGATCCATGAGATGTCAAGCTTATGTCAATACAATAGCGATCGGGCGTGTTTGTGTTGTTAACGTGTCTTTGGCTACCAGCGGCTGGTGGATCAATTAAGCTCAACCACCCACCACCTCGACCCTGGATCGCAGCGCAATAAGCATTCCTTGTCGGTTATTGCATTGGAGGTTCATGGGAGTGTAAACAGTGGTGTTGAAGAATAACACAGCTGCTAAGCTGAGGCTTCACAGAGACATGTCACATTTGCCCAGAATGCACCTCTTTGTGAGCAAAGTCCACAAGGACCCAGAGGATCCAAGCCGTGAAGCACCCAGGAAGTGAGTCAGAGGGAGCTAATGAACATCGGCAAATGGGAAAAGTCCTCCATGTTGCCATAGAAATATTTTGTGTTCAATACAAGTTACACTCAACTGGCAGAAGGGCTGCATGGTTTGGTGAAGAAAAAAAAATTATTTTCTGATAAAAAATTGTGATTGCTATTTAAAATGTGATTTAAAAAAATTGTTTGTATTGGCCCAAAATATTGTGATTATATATCCATATGATTATGAAATTCTAATTAAAATTAATAAAAAAAATTTTTTAAATACCACCATAATATGCTGAAAACACTGGACAATGAGCTGCTCACGTGTAAATGAAAACAGTGCTGTGCCTCACGCAGTGCATATTTTTTTCATTAAATCACAGCCTATCAATTTAATAATTGATAAAAAACACTTTTGGTTTAATTTTGGTTAATCATGCAGCCCTAATTGACAGTATTGTGGTGTAATGTCGATTACCACAAAAATAATTCTGGCTTGTTCTTTTTTTTTCTTCAGAAAAAAGCTAAAAAAGTTATAATGCAATCGATCTGGGCCAAGTTTTGGACGATTGAAAATAATAAATGTGAAGTTAGTTGTTTTGTTAAAACCTTTATGCTTTTAATTTTATGGTCATATTAGGGGTTTAGTCGTTATGCTGTCATGGCAATGAAATAAAACGTAATATAACTTTACACAGAAAAAGTTAGAAAGCGATTTCTTCACAACACAATCAATATGCATATTTATTGATTTATTTATTATGTCTTGTGCCTATATTTTTGAAACATTGATTATTTTAACATTTGCAAATTGGTCCCCTTCACTTACATTCTTAATGCCTCACTGTAAACCAACACTTTTTTAAAGAATAGGGGAGTCAGAATTAATTTAGTGGTGATTAATATATAATATATAAGTTGATTGAGCATAACATGTACTGAACCTGGAACCTGCACCCTATTTTAAAGGTTAATAGTGAGAATAGGCATAGGTGAGCCCTGAATGTAACTTAATTTTGAGCTCTATCTGATCTACTCTTTCTTGTCCCGAGCTTTACGAGAGCTGCAGGCAAAGAAAACCACATAGCTATGCCAGTAAAGGTTAGCGATACAGAGCAGGAGTTTGTGGGAGGAAGTGAACTGACTCTTTATTGTCCGTGCTGGGAGCCGTTTTCATTGGACTGAGACGGACAAGCAGGTCACAGGCTGTAGAGACAGAGTTGTGTTTTCATAGCTGCACGAGGACAGGCTGGGTTTGTGTCGAGGAAATTTATGGGTGCGGCCTGGTGGCCATGAACTTTTCTTTTAGTCGTACATGTTTTAATCTTTCAGGAAAGCTTTGTTGAAACTGCTGTGAGAAAGCTTAACTGTTAATATACTTTCGTACCTGTAATAAAACATGTTTAATGTAAGTACCTCAGTACGTGTGGTGACTGGTAGAGAGGAGGGTCCGTTTTCAGCCCCCAAGGCACTGTAGGCCCCGTTAGGTGAACTGGGCCCTGATCCTGGTGCACTGCTGCTGGCTGTGGATTCTGGGGAAGATTAATTTAAACAGACATAAGTGCAAGTATAGACATTATCGATAATATAATTTATAAACTGTACAGATCTAGAAATTCTTCATATGGTTTTGAAAAAAAATGTTTATACCAAATTAAACAAAAGTTTTATCTAAAATGGAATGTCAAATGTAAATTATAGGTATATTTTGCCTGCACTTTGAATACATATGATTGTCATTGTGCAATATTGATATTTAAATATTTATTTCATCCTTTTAATGAAGCTTTTTTCTTCATTATGATAACAGGACAGTTGTTCCAGCCTGTTACTTCTGACTTTGCCCCCAAAAAATATACAGTGTTGGGGAAAGTTACTTTTAAAAGTAATGTATTACTTTTAAAAAGTAACTAATTACATTACTTAGTTACTTTGTATGGAAAGTAATGCATTACGTTACTTTTGCGCTACTTTTTAAATCTGGTCAAGGCTTGCTTGTTTGTTTTTAAAATAAAAAAGTTATATTTTTGGCAAATATAAAAGCCTTTTCACACCAAAATTGTAATGAATAAGCCTCAGGCTGAAGGGAAAGTAAATTTACGTCCGTACAGTAGAATGCAGAAGAAGACATTTCAACACACTTCAGCAATAAAAAAAGACACACAAATGTTTGTCTAGAGTCATTTTTTGCATATTAGTATGGTTGAACTGGATCATCGAAGGTCAGAAGCAAAGACATTGGTTAATAGAATAGGATTAAATACATAAAGGATATTTGTGTTGTTTAACATTTAATTATTGCAGGTTTGCGTCATATTCTGAGTTGCATTAATTTTATTCATTTTGAGGAATACTGAATCTGTGTTTTTTTGTGTGTGTGAGTGAGATGAATTAATGCATATTCATGTTTATTTTAGAACTACAGTAACATCTTCTGATTTCTCAACATGGGGATAGGAGAGCTATCAATCAGTAAATTGGAAATAAAAAGTAACTTGCGTTACTTATTTGAAAATATATATATATATATATATATATATATATATTCTATACATCTAACTATATATTTTATGAGATATTGACTGGTATCTGGCGGTCAGCAATAGCATGATGTCATATTTGGCATATTTACATTTACTGGATTTACTGGATGACAATCTTGCCACCGTGTTTGCAAAACCAACCACCAACTGCTTCCACTGATACATCATAAATACACAAGTGACTGAAACACCATGGAAAAATCATTTGACCGGCCAAGGCTCAAAACCACATTGGATGGTCCTCTGGATGACATCTGCCAGAGCAGCTGTTACATAACAACATCAGCACACTGAGCTGCACAGACAGTGGACGGCTGCTGTGATTACTGGAGAGAAACCGCCAGCGAACAGCCAACCGGTAGGAGGTCTTATTGTTTATGCCCCAGGTGTGTCATCGAATTTTTAGATGCATTATGGGATGGCATTCCTACCCAGAAGCTCCAGGGCTCTCTTTTTGAAGGGTGACATGATGCTCCCCTCCTTCCTCCTGAGGAGTGGGCTGCTCCTCCTCTCTGCAACCTTCTGCTTTAACCTGGACCGCACCTTCAGATTGGGCTCTGAGACTGGAGAGAAAACATAATAACACAAATATTCAGAATCTGAACTGTTTAGTCTAAACTTTTTTAGCCAAGTGTTGGAAATTATGTTTTGATGCATTTGTAGCTATGCATGTCAGAAAGTAGGAGAGGGGAATCCACATTGTTGTGTAGTAGCATTCCTGTACTGTGATGTTATAGGACTGTGATTAGATCAGTGGACATTTACAGGTTGTTTTCAAAGACCATAGTTTCCTCATCATCTGGAGTAAATTAGCCTGAGAAACAAAGGCTTTAAGGTGAAAAAAAAAAAGGTCGGCAAGAGCCAGGCTGACCATACACTATGAAAAAATTATGTTCCGAAAAATAAGAAAGAATATATTTTTTAATTATATTATATTACATTATATTATATTATATTGTATTATATTATGTTACATAACATTACATTCTATTATATATATTTTTTAATTACTTTGTATATAAATTAACATTTAGGGTCAGAATTTTTTCTTTTATTCAGCAAAGACATTAAACTAATCAAAAACAAAAAGTAAATTAATTCATAATGTTACTTACACATGATTTCAGTTTCAACTAAATGTTGTTCCTGTGCTCATCAAAGAAAATTGAAAAAAAATGAGATCGTCCACAAAAATATTAAGCTGCAAATTCATTTTCAACACTGATAATAACAAAAGTGTCTCTTGAGCACAATCTTTCATTATCACATTTTTATATATATATATATATATATATATAAAAAAAAAATATATATATATATATATATATATAAAATGTATTTCACAACACTACTGTTTTTACTATATTTATTTTTAAACAGATGCATAATTCACTTAAATAAATTATTATTACTATATTAATATTCAAGATATTAATAATATTAAAAACAATAATACTAGAATAATAGTCATAGCAACTCTAATTCGTTCAATCAACAGATCTTTTATGAAGTCAACTAGAAATTTTAAATGCACTCAAGAGTTCTGCAGTGTTTATTTGTAGAGGTTTTTTTTTCATAGTTAGTCTTTGTATAGTAGTTCATCAATTAACAGACACATTTGGTGAAAGAACGTAGCATGCCAAACCCTGTCTATGCAAAAATATATTCATGCGAAATGTGCAAAAAAAAAGACTGCAAGTGAAGACATTTACATTATATCAAATTACACCCCCATGGAGTATTTAGTCATCATTTAAATATTGTTGAATTATGGAGAAGTGTCTGTTTATATGACTATAATGTACAGGCAAGTGTTTCTAAACAACTCTCTGATGGGAAGAGAGTGAGTAAGCCAGCCACCCACATCCAGTGCCTCCCTTTGGGAAACACCCACATTACAACTAGCAGCCAAAAATACAGAAATTTGGTCTCATTATTTTTCCCCTCAGTTCCCCATTGTGCAATAGTACCACTACCATCTAGTGTGTGCAAGTTATAATCTAGATAAGTGGTTCTCTACTGGTTTTGTTTCACCAGCTAAATTGGACATAACACTGGCAAACAAACAACAGTACAAAAATTGTTTAGCAAGAGAAGATACACATATACATACATACTAAGACCCCTGAAAGGAGCAGCCAGATGAGGGAGAGAGAGATGTTGCCATACTTAAAAGACAGCTGACCAAATGGACATGACCATATAGGATGACTTAGTATGAGAAGTGTGAGTCAAGGGAAGACACAGCTGTAAGTAGTAATCTCAGAGGAGAGAACTGGACCGCAGGCTGGGCTGCTATTTCAGGACTCTTCAGAAGCAGAGGCAGGAATGTCTGCTCCCATCCAGCAGTACACTAATGGGATGTAAATCCCGCTAGTGGAGTGGGCTGAGAGCGAACTGCAGGGAGCCCTCTCCAAACCACCTTGCACCCCACACTGTCCTGATTGCCTTCTATTTTTATACGGCGCTACAGCCTGTCACCACGGGAGCGCTACCCTATTGCTGTGGAGGTGGAAGAGCGATTGTTGGTGGGTTTAGTAGGAGGCTGTGATCGTGATGCCATGGGAGAACACATCACTCTACCCCACAACTGCGGGGGAAAAACAGCAGAGCGACAGGCCCGACACCTGCTTGATTTTTCATCGCGCTGACATACGGCCTGGAACCAGAAGCCAAGTCAAACAAGAATATGTATGAGGCAAAAACTTAACAGGCCCATAAATCAATCATATTATTACATTTGAAATCAGTGCTGGAGGGCACACACTGCTGATGTCTATTTATTGTGTTGTCTCAACCCAAAGACAAAGTTCCCTTCAGAGTTGTGTGGCTTAGTATGTGTCTGACAAGTGTGCAAAGTGTATATTTATGTGTAAAGTGACCGAAATTAGATCATATCTAATTAGATGTGCTAACCAGTGTCAATTATCGAACACTCGACAAGTGCAAATGTAAAGTAAAAATGGCTAAATAAATAAAACAGTTGCTTGATGTTAGTTATGTTAACTTAACGCATGGCTTAAAACAATATTCAGAGATGTTCAGTGATGTAAGTGGTGATGTGAGAGACAGGATTATTATTAAATCCATTAAAAACAATTTAATAACTTGGAAATAAAATATAAAAAAAAAAGTCTACAACATTTCTAATTTTCATTGTTTACAGTAGTAAAATGACTAAAACTAAAATCAATAAATAAAATAAATAAATACTACATAGACATGTTTAAAATTAGCTAAGATTAAAGTAAAATTTTAAAAATAAATTTAAATAATCCAACTGCCATAAGGGCAAATATATACTGTATTTTTCATATAAAAAAATAATGCAAAATACGGTTTCCTGACTGGTAAGAACTATTTATGACTAGTAAATGTTTGCGATTCACACTAATTCCGCAATAAGGTGTGACAGAAAGGAAAATTTATTGTTATACACAATGTATCGGCACCATATTATTAATCAGATTATATGTGTGATTTTTTTTTCATTATCAGAAATAAATTGACAAATATTTACATTGATACTGTATAAATAAATAATTGATTATATTTAAATAATCCAAATGTTATATTCCTTATTTTAAGATTCAGATCATCATTTACCATTAACTTCAAGGGACAGCAATGGACTATGGCAAAAAGTTTACTCTTTGAGAGCATGCATATATGTTTTTTTAAACAAAGTAGTTTACATTTACAATATTGTCCATTTATCGGTCAGACATTTCAAAATCAGCACTTCCCTAATTTTTGTGCATCCTTGCATTTCCTTTGAACAAAGGCTTAGTCAAACTTTCTAAAGGCAACGTGTATTTGCACACACCTGATCCTGCCTGCAGCCTCTCTGATACTTTTTCTCTCATTAGTAAAAATACAAACACCTGTTTACCCAGGAGATGAGGACTATATGATGCAACAACACTGCTCTTGCAAACCATATTACTTCATCATTGCATCTAGGTTCATTTTTCTTTGTTTCCCTTCCCACATCCCTCCATCTCCAGTGGGGAATAATGTTGTGACATAATAAAGCAAGCCTGGTCTGACGGCCCAAATATCCACCATTTAAAACACACAAACTCAAATCCCTCTCATCTCAGCTGCACCTGCTCCACATGTTTGGTATGTGGGTCAAGACTAAGAAGGTTTTTCTTCTCTTCAATAAGCTGGACTATTCCTGCCTGCAGCAGTGTCAAGTGCCAACACATGGATCTTGTCCGGTCCAGAGCATGGCACACAGAAGATACGTGGTGAGTAAACCAACTGATCATGTGATGCTTTGGAGATAAATGGATTGCTTGGCTTTACAAGTTCAGTTGAGAACAGTGTGATCAAACCAAAGCCACATTGAGTGTTGCAGATGATACAGCGCTAAGGACCCAAGGGAAATTAAGAATTACCTCTTTAAAAAAGTGTCAGTTCCTGTAGCACTCACTAATCTTGGCTTGTTTTGGTTCAGTCTCTCTACAGCGCTAACCTAACCTCTTGACATATGTCAGTCAAGCAGCATCTAGGTTCATTTTTCTTTGTTTCCCTTCCCACATCCCTCCATCTCCAGTGGGGAATAATGTTGTGACATAATAAAGCAAGCCTGGTCTGACGGCCCAAATATCCACCATTTAAAACACACAAACTCAAATCCCTCTCATCTCAGCTGCACCTGCTCCACATGTTTGGTATGTGGGTCAAGACTAAGAAGGTTTTTCTTCTCTTCAATAAGCTGGACTATTCCTGCCTGCAGCAGTGTCAAGTGCCAACACATGGATCTTGTCCAGTCCAGAGCATGGCACACAGAAGATACGTGGCGAGTAAACCAACTGATCATGTGATGCTTTGGAGATAAATGGATTGCTTGGCTTTACAAGTTCAGTTGAGAACAGTGTGATCAAACCAAAGCCACATTGAGTGTTGCAGATGATACAGCGCTAAGGACCCAAGGGAAATGAAGAATCACCTCTTTAAAAAAGTGTCAGTTCCTGTAGCACTCACTAAACTTGGCTTGTTTTGGTTCAGTCTCTCTACAGCGCTAACCTAACCTCTTGACATATGTCAGTCAAGCATCTCAGGGAAATCCAGGATGTGGAACAACCAGCATCTTTGTGTGGCTCCTGTTGCGTGCCTACTTTGAGGGGATTCTAAGTGAGACGGACAGGAAGAGGGGGAAGGGACCTTGCATGGGTGTATTTAGAGTTTGGAATCCAACTAGAAGGTAAAAGGTTTTAAAAGGTTTAGGCAATGGATAAGATTAACACACATAAAGGATGGGTAGTTCCAAACACTTGTTTACTTTCTCTCGCATTTTAAACTTAAACTTTAATTTTCTACTAAACGGTTTATTCCGAGAGTTTGTCACTTCAGTAAGTTAAATAATAATCAATAAAGAAAAAATTTATAATAATTAAAAAAAAATAGAAAATATATTTTTTTAAATAAGTAATTTGGCATAATTATTATTATTATTTCTTAGAGAAAAACTGCTCACTGCATATTATTATTATTATTTTTAAATGTCAACTAAAAATTGTTCAATAAGGTCATGTGGCGCAACTAACATACTGAAACATAGAAAAAAAAGGGGAAAAAATCAGGAAGTGATATCATAATGTTATGATCCCGGTCTGTGTTCCCAGAAATATGTATAGGTAGATGCCCTATAGCAGCTGTTTCTATGGGTTGCCATATTGGAATGGTCAAACCCAGTCATAGTTACATGCATGCATGAATATCTATATCTGCAATAGACTTAAGCAGATGATTTAGCAAAACCAGGGATAGGCAAGTTCGGTCCTAGAGAGCCGCAGTCCTGCAGAGTTCAGCTCCAACCCTGAAAAAAAAAACTCACCTGTCTATAGCCTTAGTAATCCTGAAGACATTGATTAGCTTGTTCAGGTGTGTCTGATTAGGGTTGGAGCTGAACTCTGCAGGACTGCGGCTCTCTAGGACCGAACTTGCCTACCCCTGGGCTAAACTAACAATACAACAAGATGAAGCTCTCAGCTAACACGACATACTTTATTTTAAAAACCTGTAATATTGAATTAATACATATTAAAAACACAAACCAGCACATTCTTACAAGTGTATCTAATTTCTTCAGGAATTTAAATACTGGTGGTCTTTACTATCAGAGGCTTCGCAATGTTCCGGGATCTTGAAACTCACTGAATTGTATTGTGAGTGATGACACATTAACTGTTCCAAGGTGGCGGACATGTCGAATGCGGATTCTACCTATACTTATCTATGTGTGTTCTTGGTCTTGTGTTGCACTCTTATTTTGAAGTGTATTTGATTCCCATTGTTTCGATGTTCACTTCCTTGTTCTGTTCCTGCTTGCCTTGCTGCCTTTTTTGTCGCTATAGTTACCCTTCTTTGTTCCCATGCAGAGCAACTAATCACCTCCACCTGTCGCTTGTTAGCCCTAGTTTTCTTTAGTATATACTGTATATTCCAGTGTTTTCACATGTAAGTTTGGTGTTCTCATTCGGTTTCCTTGTTTGCTCTGGTTATCTGGTCTATGTAGTTTGTTTGTTTATTTTGTTATTAAAACACTTCGCATTTTGATCCAGCTTCTTTGTTTTTTAAGTTAACTTCACGTAACACAGAGTTTGTGTCAAGGTCTCTTAAAATATCAAATATTTTTTTAATCATTTTTTCACAAGGCAAGGTTAGTAAAACATTATATGGTGCGATTTCCCAAACACATAATTATATATATGAATTAAGAATTTATGATTTTTGTAAAAAAAAATCAAAAAAAAAATTTGGAAATTAATGGTTTAGATATGTACACTCACATGTATTTAATTTACAAAAAAAAAAATTGTACCCATCCACAACTTTAGAGAGATCTTTTGACAGTGCCTTGCCACCCAGAGTTGATTGTTTGCTTCAGTTGCACTACCAAAGACGGAAATTCTTCAGGAAAGCTCTTTTCATGCTGAGCTAATCAAAATGACTACAGCTGATCACAGTTGAAAGTCAAATGGCTTTGTGTGCCATTGAGAAGGTGATTAGCTACACCTGATTGAGTTTGCAAGTCATTTTTAGGAGGGGATGATCCTTTTTCCAACTCTGATTTTTTTCTGACATGGTGTTATATCTTTCACTTGGCTGTTATAAGTTGCACTGAGCAAATACAGATGGATAAAACAAAAACTGTGTCCGTCTTCACTTCAGGCTGCTATACACACTGTAGGTGTTTTGAAGATTTTTTTGTTTTCTTTACCATGGTCACACTATATGTCTTCGATCTTAATACTGTGTGTGTGTGTAATGAACATCCACTGGAGGCAAGTTTAATGAGAACCCATGTGCAATTTAATAATATCCAAAAGTGAGCAGAAACACAATGAACAAGACTTGGCAAAAACTTGAACAAACCGAGGATTATACGAACAAAGCTAGACAAAGGAAACATGAGGGCTATTTATACAAAGGTTAACTAGCCTAAAAAGGGGGGAGGAGTTAATGAATCTCTATGCCAACTAACAAGGGTAACTAACAAGTCAGGCAAAGGAACAAGAAGTGAACACAGGAACAAAGGGAACAGAAAATACACTTCAACATAAAAGTCATTGACATAAAACAGGGCAGCACAAGACATGAAAACATGACCAAAACCACATGACGGCATGATAGGGACTATGTGATATTTGTAAGTTTTCTTAACAGCAACAGCTCAAGGTCTCTCTCTCTCTCTCTTTTATTATTATTTTTTTCCTTAGGACTGCCATTGCATTCTCAGCAGGCTGTTTGGATTCCCTTCCACTCCTTTTAGTTCTCAGGATATTGGCTGGTTTCAGTGGAGCGAAGCAGAAATGGATGCTGAAACTGGGAGGTTACTGTTCAAAAGCTAAGACAATAAACACGTCTCTTTCATGTGTCTATAAAGTGCTTATTTGAACAGAACAACCAACATAATTACCTTAGATTAGTTTACATTTGGCAGACACAGTCCGCATAATTTAGGATTAAAACTCACTTGCCTGATCCCTAAATTATGTAAATACAGAACATGCCAACCCATATGGTAAAGCATTTAAGCAGGTATAATTGTTTACCGTCATAATTCAAAGGGACACAAAGGGGAAGGAATGTAATGTCATTTCCGTGACGTGACTTAGCACAGTTATGAAGAGTTCGGCCTTTGCAAGAACTCATGACTGGCTGGTCAAGTGGGAGTCATAACTCACATTAATACTGACTTCCTACGAGACTCCCTCCAACACTGAGTCAACAAACCTGTGGTGTTTTCTGTGAAAAGTCAAGGATTTTCTAAACAATTAAAGCCTCTTATATACAGTAGCTGAAAATGATATACCTTTAGAGTTTTAGGAAGTTTGTGGTACTATAGCATGCCTGAAATATGCAAATACGAGCTTATGCTATGCCTCTCAAGGGATCCTGTAATTCTGGGAAAAAGACTTTTGAGTCATAACCCTCCTCCTATGTCTCATAAAGCAATAGCTCGTCAGCAAAAACTGAAATTAAATATAATCTGTAGTATGTTTCTTGAATGCAATGCACATTATGGTGATATTACAAAACAATAGTGACCGTTTTTGTGGCAGTTTTGAGAGGCCAACTTTTAGAAACCTACCTGTCTTCCTCAGAGGAAAGTCATCCCGGGAGTCTTGTGGGGAGAGCAGGGAGATCTTGCAGGAGGAGGACGCTCCTCCCAAAGGAGGTGAACTTTGCTCCAGAAAGGTGTGATGGGAGGCCCTGAACAGAAAAGAGATGCAAACTGAACTTACCTGATAGTGATAAATTAAGCTGATAGCTCGTCTGTGCTCTACCATTCACCTTAGTATCACATTACTGATTATTAGCTAAAATCAACTCAATTTTTTTACCTTGAAAAGTCTGAAATCTTCTAGTCTTGTGTTTATTTATTTTATAAACTTTATGTACATTTCACTGTATGTAAATACACTACCATTCAAAAGACTGGAGTCGGTAAGTCTTTTTAAAAATAAATGAATACTTTTATTCAGCAATGATGCATTCAATTCATAAAAAGTGGCAGTAAAGATATCTATAATGTTACAAAGATATCCATTTTAAATAAATTATGTTCTTTTAAACATGCTATTCATTAAAGAATCCTGGGAAAAAAGCAGCACAACTGTTTTCGACATTAATGATAATAATAAGAAATGTTTCTTGAGCAGCAAATCATCATATTTTAAGGATTTCTGACAGATCATGTGACACTGAAGACTGGAGTAATGGCTGCTGAAAATTCAGCTTTGCCATCACAGCAATAAATTATATTTTAAAATATATGCATATAGAAAACAGGTATTTTAAATTGCAATAATATTTCATAATATTACTGTTTTTACTGTATGTTTGATCAAATAAATGCAGCCTTGGTGAGCACAAAAGTCTTCTTTCAAAAAACATTACACATTTTACCGAACCCAAACTTTAAAATCATACTGAATAATATTTAGATTTATCGATTAACATATTACATTTTTAAATAGTATTGAAATGGTTGTGCTATTATTGTGCTACACCGATTGAACATGAAAAGTCTGAAATAAATTCCAGCTCACTTAAAACAGCAAATAAAAAAGGGTTTGAGGTACGTGAAGGTTACTTACGTGTACCACAGTTTGGAGCTCTGTGTGATTTTCTGGGGGACCCCATTAAATGTACCATCTTTGGTGGATTTACTCAACAGAAACTCTTGGAGTTTCTGCTTGACCTCAGTGCTGGCCACTGCACCTGTCAGACCAGGAGACGCACACACAGAAACCATGAGCATCCTGGGGTTTATTCAAATGATATTTAGATACAATAAATCTGAGACATTCCTGACAGAGCTCGACTAACATTCTGTGGTTCGCGTGATACAGTCACTGTAAACAGAAAGAATGTTTGGCTTCTTTTCAAAGTCAGAGAAATGATTGTATTACTGCCACTCCCAGACACAGCAGGATCGGCCTCAAACAACAGCATCTCTCCTACTCATTCACCCACACACTCTTCTCAAAAGCTCCAGTTCAGATGCCTCTGTAACATCATTGGCTAAACATTTTTGAGCACCTTTAAACAAATGAAGGAATATCTCCCTCTTCTGGACAGCAGGAGTGAAGCACTCTTGAAGGCTGTTATATCGAACTTTGTGCAAAATTGAAGTTCTAATGAATCGATTTGTGAGTAAATTGTTTGAAACCTGTCAAGAACATTAATAAGAAAATGTAATATGTAATGTAAAATAATGTAATTAATAATAAAATTAAATATTACATATATTATATATACTGCTAATTTAATTATATGTGATGTACAGTACACTTATTACAGTTTGCCAGCCCAGATCTAGTTGACTAGGCTACACCACATTGGTTTTATTTATTTTTCTGTCTTTCTTTCTTTTTTCTTTTTTGGGTCAGTTTCATCCTATGTAGTTCAGAACCTTCTCAAGTGAACATGGAAAAGAAGCAGATGTCATATAAATGTGTAATTTGACTGATGACATTTTGATGGTATTCGGTACAGGCAGGCTGTGGAGTGTTTGAGTGTTGTGTGGGTGATCATGATGATGAGCTCTTACTCTCTCTGCTCTTCTCTCTGTTGCGGAGGACCAGCACTTGTTGTTCACGGTGATGTCTCTCCAGTTCTCTCTCCTGACTCTGGAGCTCTAGTTTCCTCTCTTTCTCCAGCTGCTCCTGTTGTTGCTTCATAGCAAGTAGTTCCTGCTGCAACTGAGAGGCAGATGTTTATTATACATTTATTTATCAAGTTGGACTGTATGGTTGTATTGTACTTGTTGCTTTTTGTGTTGCGTCCACACATTATTTCAGTAGGGTTGTGTTGGTACCTTCAAATGCTCTTGTATCTGGGCCTGATGCTGGCGAATCAGGTTCTCGTGCTGCTTCTGGAACTCAGTGATGAGTAACTGTTTCTGAATCTGCTGTTGTTTCTGAATGAGGAGCAGCTCTTGTTGAAGTTGTCTTTCCCACATAGTGGGATCTGCGGCCGAACCCTGCATCCTAATGTCTGTACGTAGGTCCAATGGGGAGCCCGGATCAAGAGCCAGTGGAACCTCTGGCTTAATGTCCACTGAGAAAAAAAAATAGGGAAAAAAAGAGTGAGGAGGGTTTAGTACAAATGTCTTTGCTATGTTTTGATGGTTTATTATTATCAATCATTCAGAGATATTTGAGCGATCAGGTATACACATGCATGACAACTACTTTTGACATATTATTTAATATATCAGGTCTGATTCTTAATATTGGAAAAACCTGAATGTGTCCTGTGGTGTGACAAACAAAGTCATGTGGTACAACCAACATACATGGTAAAAAAAAAAAACGGATATCATGTCATATAGAGGACCCTTGCAGACCCTCATGACAAGGTCAATATCAGAAAATTTGGCATTGTTAATGTCAAGTCAAGACTGTAAAATGCCATGTATTGACCATTCCAATACATATCGTTATGAATTCATGGATAATTAGTCATAAATTATTTGTGAATTTAAAAAAAAAAACGTTTAACCTTGATAATTTATTAATTCACTCTGTGCCATTATCATTATAGTTGTGTTGTAGACTCTTACAATTAGAGTGATTTTTTTAAACTTCATGGTTATCCCTATACACTCTAAAAAATGCTGGGTTAAAAAGGGACAAACCCAGCTATTGGGTTGTTTTGACCCAGCGTTTTTTAGAGTGTAGTTATAGTTTGGTGTGAGCAGGCCATAAGCTGAATTTTCCAACATGCTAGAAAAAAAAATTTCCTCATTTCCCTTTTCATACTGTGCTCAGTTGAACCCCTAACTACATCTCAAAGTCATCAAAAGTATGGCCCCATATGAGCTTCACTGATACAATATGCAGAGATACAATAGAAACAACACTCTAAAAAAATGCTGGGTTAAAAAGGGACAAACCCAGCTATTGGGTTGTTTTGACCCAGCGTTTTTTAGAGTGTAGTTATAGTTTGGTGTGAGCAGGCCATAAGCTGAATTTTCCAACATGCTAGAAAAAAAATGTCCTCATTTCCCTTTTCATACTGTGCTCATTTGAACCCCTAACTACATCTCAAAGTCATCAAAAGTATGGCCCCATATGAGCTTCACTGATACAATATGCAGAGATACAATAGAAACAACACTCAGACCCTCATGACAAGGTCAATATCAGAAAATTTGGCATTGTTAATGTCAAGTCAAGACTGTAAAATGCCATGTATTGACCATTCCAATACATATCGTTATGAATTCATGGATAATTAGTCATAAATTATTTGTGAATTTAAAAAAAAAAACGTTTAACCTTGATAATTTATTAATTCACTCTGTGCCATTATCATTATAGTTGTGTTGTAGACTCTTACAATTAGAGTGATTTTTTTAAACTTCATGGTTATCCCTATACACTCTAAAAAATGCTGGGTTAAAAAGGGACAAACCCAGCTATTGGGTTGTTTTGACCCAGCGTTTTTTAGAGTGTAGTTATAGTTTGGTGTGAGCAGGCCATAAGCTGAATTTTCCAACATGCTAGAAAAAAAAATTTCCTCATTTCCCTTTTCATACTGTGCTCAGTTGAACCCCTAACTACATCTCAAAGTCATCAAAAGTATGGCCCCATATGAGCTTCACTGATACAATATGCAGAGATACAATAGAAACAACACTCTAAAAAATGCTGGGTTGTTTCAACAAATATGGACTAACCCAACTGTTGGGTTAAAAAGCTAATATAAAAATGTAACCAAAATTTAACCCAACAGTTGGGTTAGTCAATATTTGACCCAACATTGGGTTGAAACAACCCAGCATTTTTTAGAGTGAACTCTATTTTTTGCAGTAGTGTGTCTATATAAGAATCTCAGCCAGCATTCCATGTGCAATTCCTATGGGATATTACTAGCCATGGTTTGGTCCAGTGTGTTCTACTGACCCCTCTGGTCTGAATGGAGACTGCAGTGCCACAGTTTGTTGTTCATATAGTTGTGATGTTTGTGCTCCTGCCTCTTATTCCCCCACCATCCTCCCTCCTTAGAGCCATCATCACACCTTCACCATTATGGAAAATTGCTGCTGTAGTCTTCAAGCTGGGCCTCATAACAAGTAATACACCGGGTACAAAAAGCAAAGGGCATCCCCAAGGCCCCAAGAACTATATATATATCCATGAGACAGTGAAAATCAATAGCAAGCCTGGAGGACAGTCCCGCGGAAAGCGTATAAGTGGAGACACTCATCATAACAGACAGTGATGAAAAGCAATTACTAAGAGATGAGGTTTGGAAAGTGTATACATACAGAATGATATATGGGTGTGGAGAAGAAAGACAAAGAAGTTTACAGAACAGCTGGTCAAGATATACGTATGGTCCAGTGAATTTAAGTTTCGCATTGAGGGAAAGCACACAGTGGTTGTTACACAATTGGGGAAGAAGTAACAAGAAGAAGCCCCAAACAGAAATCAAGTCACTTCAAGTTTAACTGAGTAAGCAAGTGTCTGGAAACATGATTAAGTCAAATGGTTTTCTCTCTTAGTCAGCATGATGGATTAGTTGGACAATTTTTAATGAGTGCTTCAGTTCATAAAGTGAATGGCTGATAAACTGCACAGAATCAATAACTAAGAATATTGATTTGTTCATGTTTTCAGGTACAGTAATGTAATCTCTATTAAACGTTTTTGTTGTTCCAAAATTGCATCACTCTATTTCTTCTGTTGAGCACAAAAGAAAACTTTTTTTTTTGTCCAAGCTAAATGTCAATGGGGTCCAAAGATGTTATTTTGAATTTTGAATGTTGTTTTGGATCCCACTGTCTTTCACTATGGGGACAAAACCAGTTGAAACAATCTTTTAAAATATCTTCTTTTGCAACAGAACAATAGTTAAAATGACAGACAAAACGATGGACAGACAGACAGATAGACAGTATATTGATTTGTTCATGTTTTCAGGTACAGTAATGTAATCTCTATTAAACGTTTTTGTTGTTCCAAAATTGCATCACTCTATTTCTTCTGTTGAGCACAAAAGAAAACTTTTTTTTTTTGTCCAAGCTAAATGTCAATGGGGTCCAAAGATGTTATTTTGAATGTTGTTTTGGATCCCACTGTCTTTCACTATGGGGACAAAACCAGTTGAAACAATCTTTTAAAATATCTTCTTTTGCAACAGAACAATAGTTAAAATGACAGACAAAACGATGGACAGACAGACAGATAGACAGTTAGACAGATAGATAGATAGATATGATTTCAATAAACACACTAGATGCGAGACTATATGCATTAGCTATGTAACTTTAATCCTCAGAAAGCTTATTATTGGCATAACACACTACCACCTGTTCAGTGTTCTCTCTCTCTCTCTCTCTCTTTCTCTCTCTCTCTCTCTCACACACACACACACACACACACACACACAGAGAGAGGCAAAGCCTTTAAACCATTAATTATATCCATGAACCAGTGTCTCTTAAGCCTAGAATATTCCTCTAATGAGTTGCCATAGCAAGGCACTTACTGTGACACACGCAGCAATTCACACATTAATGGTAAAGCATTTGCTTGTTTGGTTGAGCATAATGTTCTTCACCATCATCAAAAATGTCTGCATGCGCAACCGCTGATTATAAATAGCAACATAAAAGCAAGTGGTGCAATCTTAGACTATGACAAAACACACACCCAATCCACCACCCAAACTGGCTGCCATGGCAACGCTGGCGACATCATACTGACTCCTCTTCCTGCAGATATTGAGCTGCGCTGTGTGGTGTCTCCTCCCCGAGAGCACCCATGGATATTATATCATCCCTTATATAAGACAAACATACACACACACACACAAGCACTCCCTCTTTCTGTCGACACCGATACATGTCAGCTATGCCTGTCAGCTCCAGTTGAGGTCGAAGCTAGCATTTGAAGCCAACTTCTGGGTGTTTAGCAAAAATTCACCTTGGTTTGTTGTCGTGACGGCACTTCTTGGAAAAGAGCCAAGTTTGAAGAGACAGGAGCAGCTCTCTCTAGTGAGGCAAACAGATGACCCTAAGCATCCTGGAATGATGGGGGAAATATTAATTCTGATTTGAGAGAGCTCTTTATAAAGAGCAGCAGTGTTCTTACAGCATTCAAGAAGTCAGCCAATGAGCTTCAACCATGATTCACAAGCATTGGGCTCGCTGCCCTAATGGAGCTAAAAATAGCCTCAGAAACACCTGCTGGGTTGAAGCGCTCACCACGGTGATATCTCATTTATCTTATGTTTCCCTGCTTGCCCTCCCCACTACCGTCATTAAAAACATACACTTTGATCCGACCATCCAGCCAAGCTCTCTGCAAAGAAACCTCAGGTCAACCCACTCACACCTCCCAACTCAACTGGAAGCAGGCAGTTTGAAGATTAAGAATGACCAGGTTAGACCAAATGGACCTCTGGATAACACAACTTAACCTTGTCCCAGACAGCGTGACATCATTGCGACACATTG
Source organism: Sinocyclocheilus grahami (assembly GCF_001515645.1). Taxonomy (NCBI): domain Eukaryota; kingdom Metazoa; phylum Chordata; class Actinopteri; order Cypriniformes; family Cyprinidae; genus Sinocyclocheilus; species Sinocyclocheilus grahami. The sequence goes on along the minus strand of NW_015505587.1, from coordinate 1,004,434 downwards.
TTGGAAAGAGAAGCGTTGACGTCACCAGAGGTCAAAAGACTTGTAAATGAATTGAGGTCTAAGGATTGTAACTGTAAAGAATTTAATGATTCCGGTTTGATTCCTCTTCACAGTTCAACACTTCCATTAACAACTCTATAATACCTTTTAAGAATAAATATTTGGGGAAAAAACACAATTCCAAATGATGAGATAAATTCATTAATGAGTTTAAATCAGTTCTTGCAAAAGATGTTTTTACACTTCTCATGCTGCTTTTTTAGAGGCGGCATAATCTGCACAATCCGATAATTGGCTTTAGTTATGCATTGAACATACAACAGTACTAAACACAAACAAAAAAAATATGGTAAACATTTCATTTGTTTATATATTTATTTTTTTAAATACTACCAAAAAACACATAATGTGTATCTTTAAATATACACTGTCATATGAACAACCAGTGACAGTCTGTATTTGATTCACTACAAAGAATCAACTCATATGAGTCATTCGTTCGAGAATCAGACTCTACACAGGTTGCACTGAATTTCTTTGATTTACTAAAAGGTCCACCTCCTTAGAGTAATTTGTTCAGGAATTATAGCATGCAGGCAGCATACGCAGGTAGGAAGGCAACACATTAGGCGGAAGTCGTGGTTAGAGAGTCGGACTTGTAACCCAAAGGTTGCGGGTTCGAGTCTCGTACCGGCAGGGATTGTAGGTGGGGGGAGTGAATAACCAGCGCTCTCTTCAATACCACGACTGAGATGCCCTTGAGCAAGGCACCGAACCCCCAACTGCTCCCCGGGCGCCGCAACATAAATGGCTGCCCACTGCTCCAGGTGTGTGTTCACGGTGTGTGTGTGTGTTCACTGCTGTGTGTGTGCACTTAGGATGGGTTAAATGCAGAGCACTAATTCCTAGTAAGAATGTCTTGGCCACATGTCACTACACTACACACACACACATCTGAATTCAATGATCGTGTCACATCCTGTCTACTGAGATACCTTTATCTGATTAATGTTTGAAGGCAGCATTGATATATCCTTCACTGGCTATGATATCCCACAATCTTGTGCATTCTAATCTATGAGAGTTGAGCTAAAAAATAAAAATGGCATCTAAAAATTGTGGTTGGTGGTCAGTTTGTGTGTAAATGTGTATTTTGACTAGCTTTTTCCACTTTTGATGTCATTTAGAAATTAGTTATAGACAAAATTCTATTGGTTGCTCTGAATGTTTTGATTCACTAAAAAAAGAACAATGACGTTCGTTTTTCATCAGTCCCGCCCTCTATTTTAATTATGTTAATAAGGCACTTGTTGAGACTACAGTGGGACGTGGGCCATTTTTGCATCACCTGATGTCAGCACTAAAACAATGTTATGAGACAAAACATACTCACACCTCGTGTTTTGGCCTCGTGCCTTTGCAAGAACATTATGTGTAATGAAGCCAAGAAGAGCTGTTGATGTATTAACGCCAGTTGAGCTGAAAAAAGAATCGCAAACAGCAGTAACTGGGCTAAATATAACTGCTTTTCTGAGCACAATCTTAATATAGGGAATGTGTGAAAGACTGTCAAACATGTGGAGCCATCTGGTAATTTTAACTCGGCAAAAATAAGAGCACCCTGTCAAATTTATGTAAGCTATTCCGCTGCCCACCCCCACCAACATAAACATTTCAAGCACCTTAGCTTTCATGAACTGTCTTTACTTGTGGTTTTACTTATAAGTTCTCAACTGAACGCTATGACTTGAGATGAGAATGGTGGTGCAAATGTGGCACTGAATCAGTAAACACAAATTCGAAGACCGAAAGCACACTGTTTTATTTTTATCAGGAAGGGATGACAAGCATCCTGCCCTGCGTCCAAACGGTTCCCTTTCCCCACAGGGATATGGTGACTCATCTGCTGTACTACATTTCCCATAATCCCTTGAGCAATGCATTTCTCATAGAATGATGTTCCTCATTACTGTTGATTACAGAGATGATCAAAGCATTGAGTTTATAGTGCTGCATCCAGCCATAAAAGCAAACCTCCCACACGCCATTAAAGGGGTTATGAACTGCCTTTTTAACTATTTTATACTGTTCTCTGAGGTCCACTTATAATGTTATCAAAATGTGTACATCAAAAAACATCATAATTTAGAAGTAATAGGCTATTTGTCTGTCCTGTTTTGACCCCCCTCATTGGAACGCTCTGTTTGAATAGGTGTGGCGGATTGCAGACTCGGAAGTAAACGCCCACTGCTGTGATTGGCTAACAGTTGTCTATGTTTGACAGCCTACATCCTTCATAGATGGACGCAGCTGTGATTTAGGTTAAAACGCATAAATACTCAGTAGCCTACATATCAAACGATCTGTAATAACAGACAAAGCAATAGTGACCACATAATAAAAACAGTTACTCACACTTGTGTGGTACGGCATTGCTGTCAAATACAATATATTTGGCACAGCATATGTTTTTGTAGTACAATGACCTCTTATATGTGAAAAAGGTCAATTATACTCTTAATTAACCGTCTATGCATACATGACAGTCTGTATTGGGAGAAATGTCTCACACAATGATGTGCTGCTACCTTTTAATTTGAAATGAAAATTTTCTTCAGTATAAATAGGCTTGATAGAGTCAGTGTAATGTTGAATAACTAAATTAGATTATAGAGTTCATGACATTTTTAATGTTGTGTATAAAAAAAGAGCATAAATATTCCAACATTTTAGTATGCTTCAAATGCTGCATCTGTTAACCTTTCCTACAGTGAGGCTGGTACATCATTTATATACAGAGAACAGATAACATGCTGCAAAATAAGCAGGTGCCCTATGAATCAGCCTCTGCCACAGTTCAATTGAATTCTATTTTTTAACCTCTGTTGTCAGTAAGTTTTTTATATATATATATTTGGAGGGTATACAGTGTGTTTCTTAGCAAAAACAGAGTGATGCTTTTTTGGCTGCATATGCTGCGGTGACTGAGTGCTCATTACGGCTGATGTTATTCTGGGCTGCAGGCGTGTCTAAAGCAGGAAACGCTGCTGTATTTTTAAGTAGAAGCTTATTCTTTACAGCAAAAACAGGACAGGGGAATCCAGATCATCCCTTTCAGCAAAAATATGTTTTCCGGGTTTATTTTTGGATGCATTATTAAATACAGGGGGAACAAAATGTCCACAAAATGTATAAGTAAATATAAGTAAAGGAAATATATTTAACTTAAATTTCCTGATATATATTTAAGAAAATAAATTATACATATAATAATCAGAATAGAAAATAGCTTTCCCCAACATGCATTGTATATTTTATTTAGAAATTTATTTAGAATACATTATTTATACATTATATAAAAAATATTTAAATCATATTACTAGAAATGTGAGTTTATTCCTATTATATATATATATATATATATATATATATATATATATATATATATATATATATATATATATATATATATATAATGTATTTGTGTGGAACACAATATGCATATCTGTGAGAATTAAAAACTAAATATATTGAAACTCTGTAAAATGGTTGGGTAAACCTATCCAAATTATTTCTTGCAATAATCTAAATCTTGATAATGTATGTAAAAACTAGTTTTTCCATCCAACAGCAAATGTAATCACAGCCATGACATTATTAAATATCAGCAAGTGAGTCATTCCGCTCACTATGTTGAATAATACATTCATAATATCAGCATTACAAAAGGTTCAATTTTCTACAATATAGTCCTCCATAGACCGCATTATCACATTATTTGTTCCTCACTGTCATTAGCATAATCCAAAACTCATTAAAAAAAAAAAGTAGCCTGGGGTCACAGTGTGAAAGGCTACAGATACAAGAAGATTATGCATGAACAGTCATTTATTTATTCAGAAATATATTAAAAACTGCACGAACCAATTAATTGTCTCTAATTATCACCTACATTAAGGGACTGCTTGATTGCTGGGCATAAAATTGCTGCATGTGTATTAGACTAGATCTCTTTATGAGTTCTTTAAAATTGAGACACTTTGTATGCTTTCACTGATGCAGACATGTCAAATAAACCAGAACAAATTACTGCAAGACAATTCACACCCAACAGTAGCTGACAGAAGATGACTTTCAAACCGTTCATTCAAAATATTTTGTTCATTCAACAGAATATTTAGCCTTCAACGTTTGCTTTATTCTAAATTGTCAGAATGATTATAACATTTGTTTGAAGACTAGCTTCAGGGGTTTAAAACTGACAGTGAGTGCACTTTAGCATTGCAATAAACATCTTCTGACAGCAGCATCGCTCCCATAGATTTCTGGCTCGACTCTGATCACATATTTTCACAAGCACAAATTGTTGCTTTGAACCTGTTTCCTTGAGCTTGGTTAGTGTTACAGATTAAATCCTTAAATTGGCACTCTTAAGAAACACTTAGCTTGACCTATTTGCCTCAGTTAGCACAACACATTAATTGCAGTCCGTCTTTTGATCACAGAGTGAAAAGATCACAGCCAATGTTATGAAAACTACTTCAGATTCCCCACACTCGGAATTTGGCAGCAGTTCTATTTGCATCCAGCAGAACGACAGAATTGAAACACAAAAAGAAGAAACTGACATTTTTACCAAGCAGACCCCTGGTCAACAATAACAGATGTAAATCCTAACCGCATATCACATGACGGTGACAAAACTCTCTGTTAATAACTGTTCCACTGTACGGTTATATTAAGAGTTTGTGGAGATGGTATGATAGCAGAGCGCCACGGCGGCTAATCTTAGCACTCTAATGCTATAAGCTGAAAATAACATACTAAGAATAGCTGACCCACAGAGCGAGCAACAGGCCTGCCTGCCTGCCTCATGCAGATGGCTGTTGTTTAACCGCATACTTCTTTATAATGCCATGCATGCCTGTACGGGGCTTTCACTGGACAGATAAGCATTGATTGAATTGCTCGGTATCAGGCGGAGGAGTTTAGGGCGCGGAACGGGGCCACTAACAGGTTGCTCCACTGAGCCTTATTAAAGACGACAGCTCAGTCTTTCTCTTGTCTTTGTGCAAATCAGGGTTAGAACTATATTTAGAAAGACAGGATTGCGTTCTGCAGTGTGTGTGCGTGTGTGTGAGTAAAATAAAAATTTACGTACTTTCAGTTATGTTGCAACTATGCTGAAATCTAGGCAGACAATCTCCTGCGATTCAGTGTTGATAAGTGCAAAGATGTGAAGCAATATCCTCCACCCTTCTTTCAGGAACCGAAATGACTCAATCTTATTATATATGCACC
>NW_015505587.1:997969-998917 GCF_001515645.1 Sinocyclocheilus grahami | reverse complement strand
CTTTTTTAATATGCCCCCCCCCCCCCCCCCCCCCCATTAACCCCAACTTTCATATCATGGATTTCCCAGAACAACACATGTTTAACTGGTCAGAGGTTGTGAGAGTAGCTCTCTGGCAGCGACCACAAGTCAGAAACAACAGCAAAGAGCAAAACTGAGTCAAGCTCAAATTTTAGACAATAGAGCAAACATATCCTCGCTTAGTGATGTCAGACTCAAGCTCTCGGCACACAGTGTCAGGTCAAAAATAGAACGGGTTGATTGTCTTTGGCAACTGTGAAAAGTAATGCGCCTTTCATGTTGACAGCGTATTTCTGTCAGGAAGTTTCCTCTCTCCTGAATTAAAGGCTAAAGTCGCATAACATCCTGTACGTGTTCTCTTTTTATCCCCATTATAACCTACGCTTTCTGTCGAAATGACGTCTGACAGGATAATTACATGTACCTTGAGCCGCCCCTTTGTTAGTTTAGTGATTTAAGGTTAAACCCACTAACAGACATCCACAGAACGGTGCTCTCCTGAAACTTTCTCCACACACAGCATAATAACAACACAAACACAATCTTACAGCACTTCAAATCTTGCAATCCTGCAGGACAAAACTCTCTTGATGATGCTGCCACAAGTTCAGGATGTGATCCTTATTATCACAATACAACAAAAAAAAAAGACTGACAGAGATCTAAAAAAAAAAAAAGTCACCTGAGTTGTTGACGTTGTGCATGTCAGCGTCGTGAGGGGTCAGAGGCAGCCGGTGTTTCCCGATGCTGTCTGCGAAGAAACAGGAGTCGGCCTCGTAAATGGTCTGGAGCATTAGTACTTCAGTTAGTAGCACATCGTCTACCAGCCCTGCTCTTCCTGTATTACTGTCAGCTTGTCCCCTCCTCTTCTCTCGGTCTCTCTCTCTGTGTTTGTGTGTCTCTCTCTCTCTCTCTCTCTCTCTCTCT
>NW_015505587.1:995255-997706 GCF_001515645.1 Sinocyclocheilus grahami | reverse complement strand
TTTGTCTCTCTCTCTCTCTCTCTCTCTCTCTCTCTCTCTCTCTCTCTCTCTCTCTCTCTCTCTCTCAAGAGGACAGGAACATTCGCCCCTGCCTCCTCCTCCTCCTCCTCCTCCTCCTCTTAAGCGACACCCGAAGAGAGACAGAGCTCTCCCTCACTAACACTAAAAAGCTTCACTCCTCCGCTGCTCTGCTCATCTCTTCGATTCTTCTCCAGTCGACACCTAAGTGGCTCTGAGAATCAGCAGGAGAGTCTCTCACACACTCTGCCTCTTTCACTCTCTACACTCTGCCTTCCTCTTGTCCCGACAAAACTGCTTGTTATTTTCTCCCCGATGTGTCAGTTTCACTGTTTTCGGTCCTCCCTCCCTCTCAAACAGGTTTTTTTTTTGTCCTCCAAGGTGGCTCGCTTCTTCATTGGAGTTGCATTCAGCTCCTTTTTCTGTCTCTCTCCTTCTCATTTTCCATCAAGTTGCTTACTGCAGAGAGGAGGAGGCTAATTTGCATGTGAATCAACAAGAGCATGGCCCACAGGTGACAGAAATAGAACAATGGCCGGCTCATGCTATAAATAGGTCAGGCGCGGTGCGGGGATTGGAGCAGCATTGATGCGTTTAAAAATACCACACCAAACACAGCTGTGGCCCTCATCTACAGCCAGAAGGCATGTCTCTGTGTCTATCTCTCTTTCGGTTTAGTATGCTGTCTATCTTTATCTCTTTTTTCATTTTCTTTCTCACTCTATATCTCTTCCATTATCATGCCTCTGGCCTCCATAAAAAGACACACTACCAGTTTTTCTGGAGATATAAATATTACCTCCCCACATTTCGCTTGACACGTTGCTGCTCTGAGCCGTGCTGCTGACACTCTCACAGGGTTTATGTGCTCAGCATGCAGAGTAAAATGCAACATTTCTAAGGTTGTCAAAAATGTACATGCATTTCAAATCTTGAATTCAAAACTGAATGGCAATATGAACCATGTGTGGTGTATTATATTGATTAAAATAAGAATGCAGGTTGGATAAGACAAAGCAAAGGCACAATATTACAACATAACAAAACATAATATACACTTGAATTAAAAAAAATGTATTACAAAAAAAAATTTTCCTAAAATATAATTGCAAGGGCTTGTTTTCATACATAAAATCTGTGATAACTTATTTGTACAGTTTAAGAAAAATGTGAAATATTTGATTTTAACATTATTAAATTAACTTAAATTAAATAATCAGTTTTTATAATGTTTTTCTGCTAAAGTAATTTGTTTTTTTAAAATATATCATCTTCTATATATTCTTTCATTTCTTTATTGTTAACATGATAAGTTTGACAGCAACGAAAATATATTTTGAAAAAATAAATTTCCATTTTCACAAAATTTTGAACACCACTGATAGAGGAGAACCTACTATGAAGCCATAGTTAGAGGAAAAATTGAAATTGAAAAAAAAATTATATTTCAATGCTTTTCTGTTCTCTAGCAAAATGTTTGCGATCCCCCAAGAATCTTTGCATTCACTTGCACACTTTTGAATGAGAATGTGAAAGTTTTGTAAAACAAACTTCCATCTCATATATTTTCCATCACCACAGCCCCACAGAACCTTTTGACTTCCACAAAGAACTTTTGTTTTTAACAGTGTACTGTATGACATATTTCACTGCTGCGTACTACTGATATTAACTATATAGCTCCGTGTTATCATCCGGGCAGAACTATTGTTCCAGCCACCAAAGACAGATTCACAAATAACCTGCCTTATTTATCTCAACTGCTCTGTGTACCCATAAATACACATGAACTAGATGAAATGACTAGCAACATGGGCACTATCTTCTCTAATACATTAGAAGCTGTTGCCCCCATCAAATTGAAAAAGGTTAGAAAAAAACGTACTGCGCTATGGTACAACTGTAATACCCTGTGATGAGAGGGGCGGGGTCGAGAGCTGTGGGAATGGAGTAAGGCCGGTGGAGTAAGTGATAATCCACGACACCTGCGCCACTCACCGGTCTCGAGTCCCACGGAGGAGCTCCGGAAGGATAAAAGGAGGAGTGACGACAGTGTTGGAAGAGAGAGGACCAGGCCTGGACTTTATTTTGTGATTTGTGTGCGGCAGTCGTCCGCGAGGGGCTGCAACTTTACTTTCATTTTATTTAATTGTTTAAATGGTCGAGTTTAAATGGTTCCTGCCTCCTTCTCGTGACTACGAACTGTGTTACATTGGTGCCAAAACCTGGGAGGAAGGAGGGACACGCTGCCAGAGATCCCTCGCCGCTGTGGTGAGTCCGCGGTGCCATCGAGCATGGCGGAGCAGTCTGCCGCCATGGAGGCTTGAGGCGGTGGGCTGGAGTGAGGGGGGGGGCAGACAAACTCGCTGCCGACCACCTGGGATGTGGAGGGACGGCTGCCATCCGTGAGGGAGCGGAGGAGTCGCCGCCATT
>NW_015505587.1:954659-995056 GCF_001515645.1 Sinocyclocheilus grahami | reverse complement strand
ACCTGGGATGTGGAGGGAAGGCTGCCATCCGTGAGGGAGCGGAGGAGTCGCCGCCATTTGCCTGAGGCCGGAGCCTGCTGCCGTCCACCATGATGGGGAGGAGCAGGGAACGGGGGACTCCTGCCGACTCCCAAAACCCGGAGGGTCGTCCACCGAGGGCTGTCCAGTGCCACCGCCTGGTATCGCGGAAGAGTTTTCCCAGCTGGTGGAGGGCCGAGCGGCAGTGTGTCTGGGAACCGGAACAAGATTTTTTTTTCCTCTCTCGTCTCTGTCTCTCCTCATCCTTCCGTCTCCTTTTCTCCCGCCTCGTCTGTCTGTCCTTGCCCCCAGGTACGCCGCGGCCACCGAGATCGGCTCCCCCACAGGGGGGAGGGGGGAGTAGAGCCCAGTCTCGTGGGTACCCCCCGGCTTGCGAGGAGCGATGGGGGTATTTGACGAGAGGGGCGGGGCCGAGAGCCGAGACCCGTGGGAACGGAGCGAGGCCGGTGAAGTAAGTGATAATGCACGACACCTGCGCCACTCACCGGTCTCGAGTCCCAAGGAGGAGCTCCGGAAGGATAAAAGGAGGAGTGATGACAGTGTTGGATGAGAGAGGACCAGGCCTGGACTTTATTTTGTGTTTTGGTTCTGTTTGTGCCCCTCGCGGACGACTGTCACGCTATTTTGTGTTTATTTTGTTATTAAAGTTTTGTTTGAATGTTCGCTGGATCCCGCCTCCTTCTTCCCGAACTGCGAACGTTGTTACATACCCATTCTCTCAAGAAAAAAAACTTGTAGTCTTGAGCGCAAATGGAGAAAAACTGCGTGGAAAAACAGTGTGTCCAGCGATAGACAGGTTCTAAAAGCTGCCAGATATTAACTATATGGCTCCGCGTTATCGTCCGGGCAGAACTATTGTTCCAGCCACCAAAGACAGATTCACAAATAACCTGCCTGATTTATCTCAACTGCTCTGTGTACCAATCAGTACACATGAACAAGACAAAATGACTAGTAACATGGGCACTATCTTCTCTAATACGTTAGAAGCCGTTGCCCCCATCAAATTGAAAAAGGTTAGAGAAAAACGTACTGCGCCATGGTACAACAGTAATACCCATTCTCTCAAGAAAAAAAACTTGTAGTCTTGAGCGCAAATGGAGAAAAACTGCGTGGAAAAACAGTGTGTCCAGCGATAGACAGGTTCTAAAAGCTGCCAGGGCCGAGCATATCCATAAACTTTTCTTCACTGATAAAATAGATAACATCAAAAATACAATAACAAATTTATGTTTTTTAGGGTATATTATTTCAGCTTCATTCATCGCACCAAAAGATAAACTGTAGTGCAAGTAGACAAGAAGAGCTAAATAAACTGATCACTGCATCTAAACCAACAACATGCCTGTTAGATCCTCTACCCACTAAATTACTAAAAGAGTTGTTACCTGTAGCAGAAGAACCACTTCTCAATATTATTAACTCATCGTTATCTTTAGGTCACGTCCCAAAACCATTCAAGCTGGCGGATATTAAGCCTCTTATTAAGAAACCACAACTAGATCCTAGTGAACTGGCAAATTACAGACCCATTTCAAATCTCTCTTTGCTCATGGGAACCAGTCGTGTGAGCTGTTAATGCCATGTGATTAATCACTCTGGAGACTATAGTCATGACAATGCTAATTAGCTAATAACAACATAAGAAAGTTCACAGTCCCAAACCCTTCACTACTGACCGTCATAAGCTGTTACATGAAAGGTAGTAGACAGGGAAAACATGAGTTATACTTTAAAAGGAATAGTCCACTTCAGTAAAATTCTGGGATCATTTACTTCATTTCCAGCGTTATCGTTGACATGATTGCAAAGATATTATTTAAACTGAGCTGGATGTTGACCTCACTGAATTCAATGATGAACTGTCTTTAACTGAAAAATGAGTGTTTACTATTGTCATTTTGCATTATTGACACTATTTTCCTAATTAATGCTGTTCAGTTGCTTTGTCACAATCTGTATTGTTAAAAGCGCTATTTAAATAAAGGTGACTTGACTTGACTTGACTTACCAGGTCAAGAAAATATCTTGTCTCTGCACTGGCTACCTATTAAGTTCCATATCAGTTACAAAATATCATTACTTACCTATATGGGCCTTAATGGGTTAGCTCCTGTGTTAGTTAGGTACTAGTCTTCTACCACACTACAATCCATCACGCTCCCTAAGGTCGCAAAACTTAGGACTTTTGGTAATACCTAGGATAGCAAAGTCCACTAAAGAAGGTAGAGCTTTTTTACATTTGGCTCCCAAACCCTGGAATAGCCTTCCTGATAACGTTCGGGGTTCAGACACACTCTCTCTTTTTAAATCTAGATTAAAGACACATCTATTTGGTCAAGCATTCAGAAAATGCATCTCATAATCTTGTACTGCAGTTATATCTGATCAAATGCACATTATTATTCTTTAGCTTGGGTTAAACAAATCAATTTTGCTTGGTTGGAACTTGGAAGAGCAGCTACGCTAATTATGTCTCTGTTTTTGCCATGGGATTGACATCCCGTGGTAACTAGGATTTACACAAGCTTCAGTCTGGATCCAGAACACCTGAGAAGAGATGATGCCAACCCCTCAGAGGACCTCAGATGATGCCAACCCTGAAACAACATACAGAACTACAAAATTTTGCTAAAGGTTTAATTGCAGCATATAATAATTGCTGTTAATAGTGTTAATCGTCTGTTTGATTACATTTTTAATTGATTACATCTTAAATTGATTTTTCCGTACATTTCTGCCATATGTACATTAACTGACAGTCACCACTGATAAGCTACCACTAAATATTGTAGAAACTTAATTTGCTGAAAAGTTGCTTTTGAATGATTTGTATCATGAAAAGCACTATACAAATAAACTTGAATTGTATTGAATTGAATTGCTAAGGTATTCTAAAGAAATTCTGCTTTGCCAAGTACAGTTCTCAGGAGAGCACATTCTTTCCTAGTGTAAACACTAACGAACGTCTAGGCTGAACTTGTTTAGCTTGTGTTTGTGTGGTCATTTGTAGACCAGGCAGGTTGTATATTGAGGCCAGGGTTGCTCTTCAGGAGGGAGTTCCCAGCTGGCTAAATGTGTTTAAGATGGATTTGTAGCTCAGAGCACAAAGGGGGAGCCATCTGTGTGACGGTCGATCTTTATTTAAAACTCTCACTCCAATCCCTTCTGTTGTCACACTGCACTAAACTCTGATTCATGTCTTCCTTATCAATTTTTGAGAAACAAAACTGAATCTTCTAAGATCAACAATTCCACAAATCCAGTTTTGCATGTTGAACCCCCTCAGTATGCAATATTTATATTAATGGAACTGTTCATTTAACAGCATACACATCACATCAAAGTGGGATCTGATGGAGATGTTTAAGACACAGACATCTCACCGAGAGAAAGAAAGAGAAATAACGATAGAAAGCATACCAGAAATGCCCATCATTCTAACACCAGTGCTCACATGTCCTCTGGTCTCATAAGACTGAGCTTTTAAAGAGGGGGGCTGACTGCACCTCAAGTATAATAGCTAATGATTTTTAGGATAAGCTCAAGGGGAGTTTAAAACAAGCATCCTTGTGAAGGGTTACTAATAGTAGTAGGTTTAATTGCAGCATATAATAATTGCTGTTAATAGTGTTAATCGTCTGTTTGATTACATTTTTAATTGATTACATCTTAAATTGATTTTTCCGTACATTTCTGCCATATGTACATTAACTGACAGTCACCACTGATAAGCTACCACTAAATATTGTAGAAACTTAATTTGCTGAAAAGTTGCTTTTGAATGATTTGTATCATGAAAAGCACTATACAAATAAACTTGAATTGTATTGAATTGAATTGCTAAGGTATTCTAAAGAAATTCTGCTTTGCCAAGTACAGTTCTCAGGAGAGCACATTCTTTCCTAGTGTAAACACTAACGAACGTCTAGGCTGAACTTGTTTAGCTTGTGTTTGTGTGGTCATTTGTAGACCAGGCAGGTTGTATATTGAGGCCAGGGTTGCTCTTCAGGAGGGAGTTCCCAGCTGGCTAAATGTGTTTAAGATGGATTTGTAGCTCAGAGCACAAAGGGGGAGCCATCTGTGTGACGGTCGATCTTTATTTAAAACTCTCACTCCAATCCCTTCTGTTGTCACACTGCACTAAACTCTGATTCATGTCTTCCTTATCAATTTTTGAGAAACAAAACTGAATCTTCTAAGATCAACAATTCCACAAATCCAGTTTTGCATGTTGAACCCCCTCAGTATGCAATATTTATATTAATGGAACTGTTCATTTAACAGCATACACATCACATCAAAGTGGGATCTGATGGAGATGTTTAAGACACAGACATCTCACCGAGAGAAAGAAAGAGAAATAACGATAGAAAGCATACCAGAAATGCCCATCATTCTAACACCAGTGCTCACATGTCCTCTGGTCTCATAAGACTGAGCTTTTAAAGAGGGGGGCTGACTGCACCTCAAGTATAATAGCTAATGATTTTTAGGATAAGCTCAAGGGGAGTTTAAAACAAGCATCCTTGTGAAGGGTTACTAATAGTAGTAAATATTATGGCAAGAGCTTAAGTGCTTGTAACTCAAGTAACTACGGAATAAGCCTGCATCTATAAATAGCGCATATATACTGTACATCAGTTTGTAGTCTATCATGAACTCACTGAGATGGTCAGTTAATGGCACTTTCTACTGCAAACATACACATTAAATCAACTACACTTCCAGGAAGGTTAATATCCAAGAGCACCACTGAAGTAACCTATTTGGATTGCTGAGATAAAGTGTAAGACATCTAGATTACATAGAGTTATGTTAAAAGGGATAGTTTGCCTAAAAAGATGAAACATTTGTCATCATGTAATCACATGTGGTGAATTTGGTAAATCGCTTTGGTAAATCATAATTATTTGATAAAAAGTCAAAATTATGACAAAATTTGACATTGTCATAAAATCATGATTATGAGATAAAAAGTAAAAACTACTACATACTAAGTCATGATTAGATAAAAAGTCATAATACATCTTAAAGTCAATTTTGACATAAGAAGACATCATGGCATAAAAAGTCAACTTTATTTCAGCCTTCCATGTCAAAATTTTGTCCAAAAAAAAATGTTGTTTGTCTTTTTAATCTTATAATTACATGACTGAATGTGAATATCTCATAATTTTTACTTTTTGTCAAAGTTGTTTTCGCATGTCATAATTTCATAAAAGTATGTCTACGTATCTCACTATTGAGATTTTTATGTCATATTTATGACTTATCAAAGCATGTTTTTTCTTATGTGGTGCAAATGGAGTAACACAAAACCACAATTTTCCAGAATATCTTATTTTATATTTTGCAGAGGAAAGCATACAGGTTTGCAGCTATACATGACAGCGCGTAAAGGATGCCAGAATTTTCATTTTGGGTGAACTATCCCATAGAGTCTGCATCTTCATAGTATTTCAGTGTTCAAGAGATCCAGATCACCTCAAAGACCCCATCTTCTCTGCATCCAAAAATACTCTTCGTCATTTACACAGAGATAACCTACACTCTGATAATTGTACGCTATTTCCCATGCTGGTTTTTGAAGGAATAGGTTATGTATTTCCGTGTCTGTAACAAGCAAGTAGCCCTGATAGATGGACAGAAAAAAGTGAAGTGGCAGGGGGACCGTTATAGCTCTTCCACGTCAGCACTGGCCTTTATTCGTTCTAGTCTTATTAAAGCATTTAAGAGTATAGCGTCAAAGTGTGACCTGGAGTTACACACTTACACACGCACAAACATACAGATATGCCTGGCCAAAGACAGCGCTGTCACCTCCACGACATGAGCTGGATCAGACAAAAGCTCCTGAGCGTTTTCTGAATTTAAATGTGAGCTAAAAGGAGAGCTCTCAACAAAACAGGATAATAGAGAGAGAAAGAAAACAAGAGAGCACATCAGAAGGGAAGGTCACCACAATGGGCTTTGTGTGGCATCACAGGCAGCACGTACATTGTGGTCTGCATTTACACAGTTACACAGGCAAAAGGTGATGGAGTTTATATATATTACAGCCTTTTGCATCAGAAATACATTTGACTACTTGAAGCAACACACATACACACCAAGACTCAATTGCATTATGTCCATACATTTCCGTCCATGCACATTATATATTTTTTTTCAAGGGCACCAAATGTGTTTACTCTAAAAGCTCTGCACTCTTTCTTTGGTTCCTTGCTCTCGCCTCGTTCCATATAAAGGCAGTGCTGCATTAGCTGTCCTCCGGGTGAGCAAATATTGCTCTTTAGTTAATTAGATCAGACTGCAGCGTGTTTTTGTTCCATACTGGATGATGACCACTTTGTGTGAGAGAGGAGGTGTCAGTTCCAGAGTGTCTGCTCACTTGTTTTTCTTTGCTTCAAAGATCTCAGTCTCTTTTTTGTTTCTTATGTCTGTTTGTCCCTTTCTCTCTGCAACTCTTAGATCCAATAAATGGATTAGGTGCACTGTCTGACCAAGAAATTATACTTTTCAATGTTGGCTTGGGGGGTGTGTGTGTGTGTGTGTGTGTGCGTGTGTGCGTTAGAGAGAGAGAGACACCTAGAGTAATGTACTTTTGGACACAGAATTGCTGAAAAATATCTAAAGAAATTAGCTACACCTGAAAAAACAACTCCTTTTATGAATCTCTTCAAATGAGAAAATGGTTCATTAAGAGAATAAACAATGTAGTCGATATACTTCTCACTATTATAGCAGTAGTAGTAAGAGTTAGCATAATAGTAATTAATTTAAAAACAATATAAGTAAATAAGATGTACGGATCAAAGTTATTGTAGTATTTGTTTTACAACTTTTATACTTATTTCCAATTAAGCAATGTTAGCAGGAGTGCTGCTCAAAATATTATTCAGAACATGAATCGACTTCAAATGTGATTCAGTTACAGGAATTCAGGAACACAGCCACACAAGCCATCACAGACACGCTGATATTGCTTTTATACAACTTTACAACAAACAAGAGGGTAATGAGTAACTATGAGAAACATGAGCTAATGGCTAACTTACATTTTAGACCCAGTATTGCCAGTTCCTTTGTCTAATTTTGCTCCTTCAACTAAAATACTTTCCGACAAAGATGAAGATCGACCGTCACGTGTCCCAGAGCAAGACATTGGCATTTTGTTTCTGGGTGAATCAGTTGTTTGAATGAATCGTTTGAGTGAATGATTCAATGACTTAAAAAGTCACTGGTGCCACCTACTGGCGGAACAATGTAACATGCAGAAAGAGTCACTCCAAATAATAAAGGCCTGTTCATACCATGGACTATAGCTAGCCTATAAAGTTTTCTTCAATCCAATTCTAATTCTATTAGAATATATTGAAGGTCACACCACAGCTATAGGCTAACAATAACAACACAAAGAAACCATATTGGAATCACTTTCAGAATAATTTTTTCCAACTGATGAATAATGAAAACTTTAAGATTTCCCCACACAGATTTTTCAACGGATTCAAGTTTGGAGCATTGACCAAAAGAAAGCTGCTTGGTTTTAAAGGGACTTCTGTGTGCCTTCTATACTTCATACAGTTTATCGCTACACTACTGAAAATGAAACTTTTTTACCTGCAAAATTTTACCAAAATTGTGCTAATGTGACAGCACCTTTATTGACAGTCTGTCTGAAACACAAAAACACAGACAAGCTAAGTGATACCAGTGCTATTATATGGCTAATCAAATTAAAGTAATGACTGTTATAAATTTTACTTCACATTTCAGTATAGTTTTAATTAGATACAGCAGTGGGTTTTCAGTTTCAGTTTCAGTTTGGCAGGTGGGATGTCTTCTTTGACACATGAATATATTTCAATTCGTGTGAAGATGGCTCGATTATAGATTTTTTTTTCACCTTAGTTTTATTTTTAGTTTACGGTAATAAACCAGGTCCTCATTTAGATAGTGGAGGAAAAAGAGTGTGTGAATGTGTGGGTGTGAGTCACTATAAAAGATCAGGAAATATATTCCATGTAGAAATATGTTTGTTTACCTATATGTGTGTTTATGCATGGCTACGTATTTGCTCCCCTCCGAGTTTCATCATAATTGTTTGTGGCATTAACAGCAGGATGTACTCGTTTCAGGTTGCCTGTGGCAGGGGAGCCCGGTGCCGTAGGTGTACCTGGAAACAGATGAGAAATCTCTGTCCTCCCATGGGTCCCGGCTCATTTGGGGCAACACACCTCACAGACAGACTGACAACATTTCAGGTTTACGCTCACACACTTGCATCAGCTCTCCTTCCCTCCTCTGCTTACTGACTTTCTGTCCTTCACAAAGACCTGTTTAGTCTCCCTCCGTGTGAATTCGTCACCTCAGTCCACTTCCATCCTCATACAGTCACTTGGTCGGCCACGTAGAAGCCCGAAGGCATCAGCGCTGTTTATTGGAGGTCCAAACCCAATTAGCATCTCCATCTGGTTATATTCTCAGGGCATGTTTCCGCTCCATCTGATGATTTAGGCGCTGTGGCTTTATTAGGTTACTCAGTCTAGCCTCCGCTGGTATTTCCTGCAGGAATTGTAGGTTGAGAGTAAGAGCACTTTGCAGCTTGGATCAGATAATGTGGAGAAAGTGCTTATTCTGTTTACTTCATAAATTTCAGTGGAAGTGTCTAATTATACGGCAAAGAAAAGAAGAACCCTATTGACACATAGGCCATTGTCAAGGGACTGCATCTATTTTTTTTAAAGAGATAGTTCACAAAAAAAATTAAAATGTTGTCATTATTTACTCACAATGTGGTTTCAAACCTGCATGACTTTCTTTCTTCTGCAAAATACAAAAGAAGATATTTTAAAGGGTGTTTCAAGGTATTTTGATATTTACAGTGAAAGTCAGGGGGTTCAAAACAACATTGGACACCACTGTCTTTCATTATGGATAAAAATACTTGTACAGGTGAAGAAACAAAGTCATATAGGTTTGGAACGACATTAGTTTGACAGAATTGTCTATTTTGAAGGAAACTATCTGTGGAAGTTGTGACTCAGTTTAAGCAAATTTAGACATGAATGGACGGTTACTGCCACAAACCCAATTTGGGTTGAAAATTGGTCTTGATCTATAACCCAGCGGCTCTGGGTTGGGAACGCAGATGTGAAAGAGAGCACGCACGTCACGTTAACATCGATATTTACATTTTTTAAGGTGTTAAGAGAGGGTTATTAACATATTTACATGTTAATTCGTTATCTTCTTTTTTGCGGTTAAATTGAATGTAGTTTCCTAAAGGAAACGGCATTATGTAATAAAGACTAGCCTAATTATTTTGAGGCTGATGAAGTGATAATTGTTAAAAGTAATGTTTTGCATGTTATATTTCAGACTTGTTGAGCTTTGTGTCTTCAACGTGCCTGTTAACGACACAGAACCCTGCTTGTGTGAGAAGGTGATTGTATCAGCTTCTTCAGAAGAAAGGGAAAGATGGTTTAAAGAGAAGTCATGTATGTTTTAATGTTTCAGTAAAGAAGTAGCTTTCTGAAAGCAATATACTGTATTTATTTAAACAATATTATATGCCCTCACACTAGTGCTGCCATTATAGCATTCTAGAGCACTGTGGTAGACAGAGACATTAAACAACCACACAAAGTGGTTGAAATTATAAAACAGACTATTTATCTATCCTTACTGATGTGGATGCACCTCTATCTGAAAATGGACAGATTTTTTTATTCTTTTTTCAAATGATTTTCTCTTTTTAGGCCACTGATGAAGAACACGTGGTGACTGGAATGAATGCTGGTCAAAGAGGAGAATGACATTTTACCCAAACTGATGCAACAGTGGTTTTAAAGGAGGCTGCCCTGGATGATATAAAAGATGTCACATGCCTTTGCTGTGCTGATGGGGCTTCTTAATTACTACATCAATTATGCTAAAGAGATCAGGAAAATTGGCAGTGATGCCTGATCTGTATTCATGGACTATGAAACAAACTGTAAGTGTAAAAATAAAAATAAAAATGTTAAATGCTTGTTCTGTGTTGTTGTTTAGTAGAAATGGAGTTTACACTCTGTCATTCATACACATGCTCACATTCTTTCACACATATGTTTCTGATAAATGTTTTAATATCAGTGTTAATGTTGTGGTTTATTTACTGTCATGCCAGAATAGTTTGTAAAGAACTTAACTATTAACTAATTGTACAACTATTGTATAATTGTGTTTTTGTTTAATATTTTTATACAATATATAAAATGTACCAAAAAAGTCAAATTTGATCTTAAAAGTTATATTCAACAAATGTTCAATGCTTAATTTATAAACTCTGTAGCTGTTAATGCCATACTTTTCTGCATTTATTCTTACATGCATGTTACTTTTGACTGTTTTCTCTTGTTTTAAATAAATTTTTACCTTTTTATAGTCATTCTGTGTGCGTAAAAGTGATTTTAAAATGAACAAGATTTGTTGGTTTAATGTCTAGCTCGATTTGGGTTCATTTTAGCCTAGCAGTGTAGTAATTTTAAACCATAAAAAATCAATCCAGCATGCTGGGTCAAACATATAACCCAACTTGTTGGGTTAAAACAACCCAGTGCTGGGTTCGTCCCCTTTTGACCCAGTGCTGGGTTGCCAAAGCTCAGTTTTAAGGCCAGTGATAGTGTCACGATCCATTCTCTGTCTGGACTATAATTCCCATAACACTCTAAAAACTGCTGGGTTAAAAACAACCCAATTTGAGTAATTTTGGCAACCCAGCACTGGGTCAAAAGGGGACGAACCCAGCACTGGGTTGTTTTAACCCAACAAGTTGGGTTATATGTTTGACCCAGTGCTGGGTTGCCAAAATTACTCAAATTGGGTTGTTTTTAACCCAGCAGTTTTTAGAGTGTTATGGGAATTATAGTCCAGACAGAGAATGGATCGTGACACTATCACTGGCCTTAAAACTGAGCTCAGACCTTATTTTTGTCCATTTCAGTTGATGAGGAGATCATTTTTAATTCACACTGTTGTTTGTTGGAAACAGGTCACTTTATTGTATTAATATTATGTTGTATTTATTTAATAAATTAAAACTAATTTCTATTTTGTATAAAACAACAACAATATTAATAATATACTGTTGTATAATAATACTGTACCATTCAGTTTGTTATTATTATTATTATTTAATAATAATAAAATCTAATTTTACAACATTAATAAAAATAATGTTATAAATATTAGTTTGATCAGTTTCAGAGGGGTTCAGGTCACTTTAAAGTTTGTTTAATTAATATGTAAGGCAAAAATACTGTCAAAGTGATTTTTGGAATCCAATCTACTCAAATTTATTGTATTAATATTAAATTGTATTCATTGCATTAAAGGGACAGTTCACCCAAAAATGAAAATTTGATGTTTATCTGCTTACCCCCAGGGCATCCAAGATGTAGGTGACTCTGTTTCTTCAGTAGAACACAAATGAAGATTGTTTAACTCAAACAGTTGCAGTCTGTACCATTGACACTCTATCTACAATCTCAATTAGGAGTGTCAATGGTCCATTTGAGAGATAGGTGGCGGTAATGCACTTATAAGTCTGTGATTCGCCGTAAAGTAAGAAGAAGAAGAGGACGCATCTGAGAACACACTCAGGACAGTTCGGACATTGCGGTGAATCAGAGGTAAAAAACTATATAAATACTGTTCATTTTCTTGCACAGACCAATCGTTTCGTGTCTTTACACATCAATGTATCGTCACGAGCCGCAGGGTTTAATTTGGTTTTGTTTGTGTATGTTTTTTTACTCTCAAAGCCGTGTTTCCCATCACTTCCGTAATATGACTGACAGACTGCAACGGTTTGAGTTAAAAATCTTCGTTTGTGTTCTACTGAAGAAACAAAGTCACCTACATCTTGGATACCCTGGGGGTAAGCAGATAAACATAAAAATTTATTTTTTGGGTGAACTAACCCTTTAATTATACAATTATGTTATAGAGTCAACATTTGACGTGGATCAAAACCTTTCATCACAGTTGTCCTAAAACCAAAACGTGTTCTTGTCTTAGGACAACTTATATTAACTTTTTTTGATCCACTTCAAATGTTGACTACTGTATATATACTACTCTCTGACCTGAAGTGTAAAAATTGTTTTGATAAACAGTGTACATCTTGACATGATTCTGATTGCAGTGTTTGGAATGTGTATTGACCTTGTATCTGAAAAATAATCATTATAAACTACTTTTTAAAATGACTCTACTGGGAACATTTCTTTCTCTCTCTCTCTCTCTCTCTCTCTCTCTCTCTCTCTCTTCAGACTCTTTTGCCCTTCTCTCTGTTTCTCTCAAAATCTCTTCTTGTTATCCGTGTGATGTTGTGTGGGAGTAGTGGTTCTTCATTATTAATTGTCAGAGGAGCTCCCAGAAGCCTGTTATGAGGAGTGGGATACAGATCAGAGGGCACATCAGGTCAGCCCACTCATTTGGCCAGAAGCTCTCAGTGCCGTAACCTCCCACGGAATATTTCTAGAGAGCACGTGTTTACCCCATCCATCCTTTGCATCATTTATCCTTCTTGAGCCCTCTTTCCTCTCCCTTCCCAAAACAACACACATAAAGAATATCTTAATAACTGTTATAAAGCACACAATTTCACACAAAACAGCTATCTAATAACACAAATAAACATAACAAATCGAGTGTATACTTAAAAGTCCTTATTAAACTTCTCACTGAGGCAATAATATAGGCTAAATATAATCTAATCATGTAAAAATTAATGATCATATGGTATATGAACACTTAAAGGAATAGTTCACCCAAAAATGAAAATTTGCTCACCCTCAGATGAAAATGAGTTTCTTCATCAGAACAGATTTAGAGAAATTTAGCATTAAATCAATTGCGCACCATTGGATCCTCTGCAGTGAATGGGTGCCATCAGAATGAGAGTCCAAACAGCTGATAAATGCTAAATGCATCAGATGTGATGGTTTAAAGTTAAAACGCAGATTGATTGATTTTTTATCAGCTATTTTAATCAGCAGAGGATCCATTGGTGCAGCATATGATGTAATACTAAATTACTCCAAAGCTGTTCCAATAAAGAAACTAACTCATCTACATCTTGGATGGCCTGAGGGTGAGTAAATTTTTAGAATTTTTTCATTTTTGGGTGAACTATTCCTTTAAGTCATCGTTTCTGAAATTATTTTAATCAGCTGGTGTTAAGGTGATTTTTTTTACTAGCATTTAAAAGCGTTTATACTTCTTTCAAATAAATATAATTGGGTTTTATATTTTATTATACAATGAAAAGACAAATGCATTTAAATGTGACTTAAGTGTCCAAATACGTTTGGGGAAATTGTATATTTAGACTTTTGGTGTGAAAAAAATCATATCAGTTTCCTTTTTAAATGATTAAATCCCGCTTTTGAGTTTGCTACCATCTCAAATCGCCATTTACAAAGGGAAGTGAATGTTTATGTATAGACACACAGTGATTCACATGCACATAGACCACATGCTGTGTTTAGGAGTGGTTTCAGAGAACCTATAACCGCTCCTTTCATCCCAGATCTAGTTCCGCCCTGGCCTTTCCATCTCAACCACTACGATGTCAGCCAGACTAACAAGCTGTAAACCTCTCTATCTTTGTTCTTTCTCTCTTGCAGTCTTTTAGACAGTAGTGGTAAGAAAATCAACAGTCTCCCCTCAGAGGTAACTATGAGATTTGTTGACTTTCCACTACAAACAGAATCAAACAGATGCAGTTGCACAAGTAAACATGACATCAGAGCCACTAGCTGAATCCCTGGCCAGGGCAGCTGGACTGTGGCAAGGCTTAAAATAGCATTGCAGCGATCAGAGAGAGAAACACCACCGCCTTTATCAGCCTTATAATCAAGCTGCAGATGACAAGAAAGGAAAAGAAAAACAGATGAGTGAGAGAAATGGAAAGATTGTAGAATAGCCTACCTGTTGCAGATATATATTGTAAAATGCATGCAAAAAGTGCCACAAGCTTACAGTATATAGAGAGGAACATAACGGATACCATAAAGGATCATATGCATGCACATACAATGAGATTCTACACTTATGATAGTGTAGAATGCAAATTATAAATCTACAAAAAGAAAAAAAATCAAAAGAGAAAGAGAGAGAGACGACAACATGCATAAAAAGATTACCATCAAGATTGACAACATAAAAGATAGTGTGAACTAGCCAAATCAAGTTTCTGGCAAGAGGCCATTTTTCCACAGAACAAAACTGCTCTGAAATGTGGCACATCTCATCCAGTCAGAAGATATTTGATGTATAATAAATGAAGCAGGATTTTCGGACAAATGAGATTGCAAAATAGACACCAAACCAGACTCTTTCTGCAGGTTACATCGATATGCCAGTAGGTGGCAACAAGTGACTACCTTTAGGCTAGCCCTCATCCGTCCCTCGGGTCATTTTGACCCAAAAAGTTTTTTCAAAACAATTCTAAAAATCGTGTGTTGATCGTAACGGTCTAATATTTCTTTACTTCTGTCACACTTGCACCTGGAATACACAAAAAAACATTTTTTGAGTGGATTCGAGGAGTTTAAATGGGTGCAATAAAAAAAGAAACAAAAGTGTCAATGAATGGAATTTACGAGAAAACTGCATTTTTCATTACATTTGATTTTTTTTTTATATACAAAATCTGAGACAATCCAGTAAAGATGTATACCCAAACGAAGGGCTGATACTACAGAATATCCCCAATGCAGAGAAAAACTCACATACCCTTTAGGCTAGCCCTCATCCGTCCCTCGGGTCATTTTGACCCAAAAAGTTTTTTCAAAACAATTCTAAAAATCGTGTGTTGATCGTAACGGTCTAATATTTCTTTACTTCTGTCACACTTGCACCTGGAATACACAAAAAAACATTTTTTGAGTGGATTCGAGGAGTTTAAATGGGTGCAATAAAAAAAGAAACAAAAGTGTCAATGAATGGAATTTACGAGAAAACTGCATTTTTCATTACATTTTGATTTTTTTTTATATACAAAATCTGAGACAATCCAGTAAAGATGTATACCCAAACGAAGGGCTGATACTACAGAATATCCCCAATGCAGAGAAAAACTCACATACACACACACACACACATGCACAAACACACACGTGGTACACACACTCTCATAGAACACATTGTAATATTTTTCGTTTCTGCTGGGATATGACTGTAATTTTTCAAATTTTTAACACAGTTAGATTTGAGTGATGTGGTGGAGACCAATGAGTTTATATCATATTTATATTTTTTAAAATATATTATATATTTATTTCATATTTATGAAATTGTATGAATATACATATGTTTAGGTTATAATTCAGTTACAATTTTTTATTACCAAAAATATGGATTTTGTAATGTTTCAATAAATATTTTAAACCATAAACAACCAAATTGAAGTCTTAAGATTATCTCATTTCTCATGTTTCACTTGTTTTGCTCATTTAAAAATATCCATAGGGTTCTTTAGGCCCCTCCAGTGGCTGTAACCATAAAATGCAATTTTATGTAATTTTCCCCACCAGATGGCATCAGAGACACTCAGTAACTCAATTCCAAGGCCATCTGTTGGTTTTTGATGAAACAGGACTGAAATTGTGTCTTTCTTTGTTTTTTTGTTTTTGGTGAAATAATGTACAATAACTGCTTATTTGCTTATGTTTTCTTAAAAATATCCAGAATAAAAGGTAAATATGATCAAAATCACCACAAAAATAATAGAAAAACGTACATAAAAAATTAGAAAAAAACATATTCCAATATAAGCTTTCTGGACCAAAAATATAATATGTCATTTTTGTCCTTCGGGTCAT
Source organism: Sinocyclocheilus grahami (assembly GCF_001515645.1). Lineage (NCBI taxonomy): Eukaryota > Metazoa > Chordata > Actinopteri > Cypriniformes > Cyprinidae > Sinocyclocheilus > Sinocyclocheilus grahami. Next base: position 979,136 of record NW_015505587.1, on the reverse strand, counting down.
TTTGACCCCCAAGGGACACTTTTGTTATAGGTTCGGGAGGGACGGATGAGGGCTAGTCATTGAATCATTCATTCAACCAATTTGTTCAAAACACAAATTCATTAAGGGATGAAACAACCATTCTATATATTATAAATGGGTATTACATTTCCAGTGAGTAGTGATCTAAAGTTCTATTGCGCTTGAAAATAAAGTATCACCTACGCTAAATATAACCAATTGTGTTAACAAAAACAAATGTGAGATAAAAATTGCATTTGCTGATACAACCATGCCATTTTAGATGCTTCTATGTCTCTGAGCTCTTACTATGACTTTTGTTTCATGGGACATTGTTTTAATGATACCCGAGTGCTCTGCATTGAAGGTGCAGTGCTGTATGTACCAGGTGAGCTACTGAGCAATACATATGGTGATGGTTATGGAGCAAATTTCAAAATGTATTAGTTGACAAATCATGGTAAAAGTATTTTGAGGTCATATTGTGCAAGATCCATGTTAATTTTAATCAATTCCCATGTAAAAATGTTTTGCTGTTTCACTGTCTGTAGTGTTTGTATCAGCCATGTATAGGTGTGTTTTTACAAACTGTAGGTATAGAATCACATTTTTTCAAATGAGCCTAGGTTGGTTTAATGAATACTATGCATTCACGTTTCACGCAGTTTTTTTTTCTTTTCTTTTTTTCTCGGTTTTTAGAAACTGTAGGTATAGAATCACTATATAGTAGGAAAGCTAGCATATTTGGATGCATATACAGATTCATTTAGGAATTAAACAAGTTAGGAGTGAGTCGTTTAACCATTCACTCAAGCAATTAATTTAAAAACACTGATTCATTCAGAAATGCTGCTAACTGTGTGTTATGCAAATAGCAGTTAATTCTGATTGCTTCAATTGGAACTATTTTCACTGGCGCAGCAAAAATAGACAAAGAATCTATTCATATTGTGTTGATTTAATGTATCTGTTCATTTTTTCCAACAGTGGACGTACAGTACATTTTTCTTTTCTTTTTTTCCCTGAATGATTCATCATAAATAAATGTAATTTACATCAGATTTCAGATCACCATTCATTCCGTACTGGAACTGACATTTAAAAAAATTGTTCAATAAAGTGCTGACTCCCTCATCTTGCTGAGGCAAAAACAGACACATTAACTATCAATATTATGTCTAAAATGTAAGTTACTACGTATTTTTTCTTGTTTATTTTATTTGAGCAATACCACACTTGCTATCATGCTGTTTGTCTGAATATCAGCATCACTGTGATTTGGCTGTACAGCGTTCTTTTTCATGTTGCTTAAATATGTTCTGCTTGGCAGTGCTTGTGTCACATTGTAGAATGGATGGACAGATTGCTTGTCAGTGGAATTATATTGTATTATAGTTAGAACATGGACAATGTAGATAATGTACAGAAGCCTCCTGTCAATCACACTCATCTGGGGTATATCGCTGCCCTGCTTTAGACACCAAAACAGGGGCACCACTTAGTGTGACTAAAGCATGTGGAAACTTAAAGCAACTTCACATTTCTCATTTCACGCCTTTCTATCCTCCGCTATCCCATAACTCTCCAGGATGGCTCAAGGGAGGGGCAGAGCTGGTGCACTACACATGAAAGGCTAGAACAGGGCCGTCCAATCACAGAGCGTGGTGACCTGGGCCCCGGGGATGATGGGACCTGGTCAATGTCCCCCCAAAATGTCTGTTACTACCATCAGGGTCAAAACAGGTATGTGTGGTAATGGGAATCACAGATCTCACGCTGAGCTGGAATGCAGTTGGATGCACCTGTCTTATTGATAGCCGCTAACATTCCATCTGTGTTGTTTTTAAGCAGTTTTTGCAATGTTAACTTCCTGCTAGGCCTATTACACAAATGACAAAGTGTTCAGTGGAGTCATTTTTGTTTATTTTAGTAAAATGATACTGCAGTTAATTCCAATAATTCAAGCCTTTTTTTTGGAGAGAGGTTCAGATTATTAGCTGGAGATGAGAGAAGGCGTAGTAAATTAGGCCTACCCTAAAATAACTCAACCTTCAATGTCGGAGGCATTTTATGACCCTCCAGAGAGTGAAAGAATTAGTTCTCTTTCCTTTAGACTTCTCTTGCCCTCAGCTTAACAGACAGTCCTGTAATAATTAATTACACTCATTATTACTCAGTGTGTCAGTCCTCACTGTAAGCAGAGATATTCCCCCAAAGCCAAGGTTTTTAAAATGTTATAATCTATCATCTGTTCACTTTTACTTTAAATGTCTGTGTGCTCAGTGAGTTACAGCATGAAACTTTAGCGGGCACATTTGCATACAACTTTTGTTCAGTAGGCCTATTACCCAAATTCTAATTATTCTTTGCAATAAAAGCTTTAAAATACGTATATATTTGAAGAGTTCAGATGCAAAAGCCTCTAAGTGCTGTCTGAAATTTTCCATCTAAAATGACAATTTTTATCAGGCTCATATATTTATGTTCAGTTCTTTCACTTTAATAGCATAGAAAAGAACCTATACATTGCCATTATAGTAAAATTACTGAACCTAAATATAGCAGCCTAATAAAAATGATAATTTTAGAAGAAAATTTCAGACGGCACTTAGAGGCTTTTGCATCTGAACTCTTCATTTTTTTCCTTTTCTTTTTTCCCCCTTGATTTTGAAATTAAACTCTCTCAAAGCCTTTTCAAACTCACTAGTTTATTTAATGTGGCTACTAATGATTTCCAACAGTTTCGTTATTTATTTATATTTTATTAGCATTTTATTAGTTTTCATTTCATTAGCATTTTGTGTCCTAAATAAATTTAATATGCAATAATATGTTCACACTTTTTTTCAGTAACAACTTGACTGGAAACAACACAACCAAAATATTGCAGTTTTAAATATGATATTTGCCTTTTCTTCACACATCATGTCTCGTATTTCAAATCAAGAATGCACTTCGCTGACTTCTCTCTCTCCTTCACGGAATTTTTGGATTGTGATAGAAATGATGCGCAACTCAGAGTCATAATTTGTGTAAAAATGTGCACAGATAACTTTCACACAATAAATACAGAAGTAGTATAAGTTTATTTCATTAATAAAAATGGAATTAATATTTTATGATGGACTGTTATATTTTAACAGATAAAAGTAAAACACTAATAATATACTACTGTTAAAATGTATAATTGAAATAAAAGCAAAAATAAATAAAAGGCAGAGTAAAAAGTTGTGGGTAGTATAGGGGGCAGTTCTCACTATTAACTAGTTGCTTATTAGCTTGCATATTACTAGCACATTGGCTGTTTGTTGTTAGTACTTCTGCATGACCATATTCTACATCCTACCCAATACCTAAACTTAACAATAACTTACTAACTATTAATAAGTATTTAGGAGTTTACTGAGGCAAAAATCATAGTTAATAGTTAGATAATAGTGAGAATTGGTCCCCAAACTAAAGTGTGACCAAGCCTTCATATAAAAAGATCCATAAATGAATGCATGAATGAATGAATGAATGAATGAATGAATGAGCCCTTTATTGTCACTGATCACAGGTTGGAGTAAGCAGACAAATAGCTGTGTGACTGTCAGTTGGGCTCGTCTGTATTCTGCCAGCACACAGTAGCAGTGGAGAGATGAGTATGACATGTGCGAAGGGCCACTGCTGCTGAGAGATGAAGCAAACCACAGATGCATTTGCACAGAATTATCACACATTTTTGCACACGTTTTCTGTCTCAAACTCATACAGACACAAAATCTGTCCATTTTTTGCATCTTTTCATATCAACGAGCCTTAGAAATAGCAGCCTTGATAGAAACGAGAGATGCAGTACATTTTGCATGTTGTTGCAGACTTAGAATTATTGCTTCTTTTATCTTGTACCAGCAGGTGGCAAAACACAGTGGCCACAGTTAAATTAATTAACCAATCCAGTCACTCAACAGGCAATTCTGTAGATTGAGATTGCACAGACCATCAGCAAGTTCCCAAGGGCTTCTTTCAATCCCAAGTGCATATTTAACCATTCAACCAAAGCGGGTCTATGGCAAAAGACTCTCCAAAAATCTGTTAATTGTATTGTGCATTCAGGGATGTGTGCTGGTGAATGTAGGTAAGTTGTTTACCTACCGCTATGGAGATAGACAGCTCTGTTACTTTAAAATCTGATGCTGTTGCTTAGAGACCATGTCCTGCGTCAAGCCTGAAATGGCACAATAGCTCTCATTCTGCTCAGCTCCACCCCTGTCTGCACTCTTATTGATTGTTCTCCAAATGGATTCAATCTAAGATTAGATCACTGGTACGTATGTTAGCTCATCATTATGGGGGCACAATGATTCATGACATATTCTGATCCATGCCGGACCACGCGTGTGAAATCGACTCATGCTGCTCTCATTGTCAGGGTTCATTATATCCTAACTCTGTTTGACTAGGAAATATTTACTTCGAGGTACACGCTTCAGTATAAAGGCTTAAGGGCTGATGAGGTGAATATGTCTTTCATATGGTCTGGCTTAATCACCCATTTGGTAAGAGCAGGCCTACTACACGTGTCTTTCTTCCATTTCTGAGAAACCAACAAATTACAAAAGAAGCTTTTCAGTTTTTAGAGTCTAACAGGAAGCTCGTGAAAGGACATCTCATGAATGTACTTGTATCGTATTTGTGCAAGGATGTGTGAAGCTTTCAGCGTTTCCTCTTTCAGGCACATTACACTTCCCCATCCAAGTTTCTCTCTCACAATAACAGCTATCAAATCCCTGCCCACACTCCAGTACTTCATAATGAAGAACCAAGAGGATATACAAGTTAGGGAAAAAAGAGCTTTTTTGTATATGCACACACTACCTTTCAAAAGTCTGGAGTTGAAAATGAATATGTCTTTCATATGGTCTGGCTTAATCACCCATTTGGTAAGAGCAGGCCTACTACACGTGTCTTTCTTCCATTTCTGAGAAACCAACAAATTACAAAAGAAGCTTTTCAGTTTTTAGAGTCTAACAGGAAGCTCGTGAAAGGACATCTCATGAATGTACTTGTATCGTATTTGTGCAAGGATGTGTGAAGCTTTCAGCGTTTCCTCTTTCAGGCACATTACACTTCCCCATCCAAGTTTCTCTCTCACAATAACAGCTATCAAATCCCTGGCACACTCCAGTACTTCATAATGAAGAACCAAGAGGATATACAAGTTAGGGAAAAAATAGCTTTTTTGTATATGCACACACTACCTTTCAAAAGTCTGGAGTTGAAAAGATTTTTTAAATGTCATTGAAAGAAGTTTCTTATGCTCACCAAGGCTGCATTTATTTGATCAAAAATACATGAAAACATATTACAATACAAAATAACTGTTTTTGCAACAGTCATTGCCTAACCTTTAATTATTACACAATATTACTATTACACTATTATTAATAACCCTAACCGTATTTTAAAAATAAAATATATTTAAACATAAAACACAGTCTCATCCATATGTCAAATATTTAAATAGAACCTTAAGTCATTGCCATAAATTGTCAATATTAGGGTTTTACTTGTAACATCAACTCAATAATAAATATAAAAATAGCAGTAAATAATGCAAATAATGTAAATAATGTCAATGATGTCATAACACAATAAACGCTTTGTTGATCATCTACATATGCAACAGCAACAAAAGAAGTGACACTAACCTCATACTAATACTATATATTTCAAAATATATAAAATGTTAGATAACTAATGTTAGATACAGCTGTAAATCATGATGTTTAGCAGATTTAAAATGAAGCATTTTTGTCACATTCACAGTTTTTTGTTTGTTTGTTTTGCTCATTTTTTAACATTGAACACAGACAGATAGAATGCAATGTCTAGATTTGCTGAGTAAGGGATTTGTCTGTCATAAAGTCTAATACAGCGTTTCATAATTTACACAAAAACTTTTCTTGTCAGAAAGACACTCACCGTAGCCCCAGACTGAGTGGCCTGGCCTGGTTAGAGTTTTAAAGGGAAAGGGGTGACCTCTTCTGCCCCATCCTGATGCCCCATAGAATCTGTGTACCATGTATTCTTCATAGCCTTCACCTAAACCTGTTATTACAGGAATAATTTGGAAGAGAATCATGTTTACTACGTGGAACAGAGAAAAAACAGTGATTCATGCTTCAATGTTACTTTAAAATCTACAGTAATACATTATACTGTAATCATGTGATACATAGTCTAGCTTGTATCTTTAATTGTATGATAATGCTAAGACTTTCATGTATTCATAATGCCCCCATTAGTCCCAGTTATCAACAGTTTATGGTACACTTACCACACTTGATCTTCATGATGAAATCACGTCTCTGTTGCAATATTAATCTGAGATCATTCAAGCACACACATCTCATTCATACACACTCATACACTGAGGATTCCTGTCACCAGTAGAGGAAGTGGTGTCTGAGGGCCATCTGAAGTTCTAAGGTCTCTGAAAATTATCTGAGGATATGAAAACGTCACGTTCTCACAATTCCCCTTTCCCCATCTCAGCGGTTTGAAAGGAATGAAATACAGCAGTGATGTGAGTCACTGGCTGCCTCTCACTTACTGTCACACATTACAGCACATTCACGGTCCCACATTACTGTCAGAAAACTCACGGCTTCAATGCTACAACATATTTCAGTAGCACCTCCTATAACACCTGTGTAATAAAAAGCATAACACAACAGTTAGTTCCAGTCCTTGAATTTGATTGGCAGAGTTGCTTCCGATAGTGCTCATATAGTGTACAACCTTTCATACTTTTTCAGAGGCTTTGGTTTTGGAATTATTTTTCCCAGTTATTTTACAAAAGAGATTTGAAGAAGTCTTTGTTAAAGAGTTGTAAGCCATGAATCAATCCAACCAGCTACAAGGTGAATCACAACATTTCAAACTTTGATTCGAAAGAAAAAAGTATTTGAAAATCAGACAAAAAGGTACAAGTCTGTCTGTGTATTTAACAGTGTTAATGAGGAAAAGAACACCCCATGAAGCACAATAAATGTCATAATAAAAATAAAAGCAATGAAAAAATATAAATTTATTGCAAAATATGCATAAATTGACTCAATTATGTCATTCACAGTGCTTTGTGAGGGTGGGCAGGCACTAAAGAGTTATTTTGGAGTGATTTGCTGTTTCAATTCTTTGGTTTAGGTTTTCAGCCGGAATTCCACTATTAAACACAATTATTAAAAAAATAAATAATAATAAATACATTTAAAATAACTCGTATACTGATGGCTTTAACAGAAGCAAGTACTGTTGATTAACATCCTTGTAGCTCACAGGTTTTTGTAAAAAAAAAAGGTTTATAAGGCTGCGTTTACACTGGCACAAAAAATCAGATCTTTCGCTCACATCTGACACAGATCGGAATTTGTTGCACACGTGTAAACACAAAAACCCGCACGAGATCTGATTTTTTTGTATCCGATCTGAGCCACTTCCAAATGTGGATTTTAATCGGATGATATCTGGACATCCCACCTACGTCTAAACACACATATCCGATTCTCCACAGAACTCCCAATGCAAGGGCGACACGTTTGCTCATAAAGATTTTTAATGGCGTTTTATTGCCGGCGTACTGTATGCGCTGGCATTTTATTGAGATGAAAACTTTTTAGAAATTGCAAATTCAGGAGCTGGTTTTCAACCCCCGCCCCGTGAATTTTGAAAATACAACAGCTAAAAGCCACATATATTTCTCAGCAATGAGGTGATAACTAGCAGTTTTTGTAATTAAACCGACAAGCTCGTTTGCAATGCTTCACAATCGCTCTCTAGCACGTGGGTGCATGCGTTCAGTTCATTTGTTCGCTCTTTCTCTCTCTCTCCTTAATTTGAATTAATTTCAATAAATATCATCTTTATTTCACTAAAGAATTCTACCTCTAACGAGCTGTAGATAAAATAGTCTAACAAATTAAAATTACTGTTATTTTCCGGTCTTTATCCGTTCAGTCAGATTTTGTGCTGCAAAACATCAATGACAGCCGTTGTCCATGCTGGCAAATAATGGCCATTCGACGTGAATTATATAAATAATTTTAAAAGCATGGCCATTTAAAACCCGAGGGTCTACCATGTGCATAGTAAAGTGATCACTGCAGACAATCCTTTTGGGTGGGAATTAATGTAAACACAGATATCGGATACCAGACGTGTCTAAAGTGAATGTAAACAGACGTGCCAAAAAATCGGATATGGTCAAAAGATTGGATCTGTGCATTAAGACTTGCAGTGTAAACGCAACCTAAGTTATCATAAAAAACCACAATGAGATTTTTTCGTGACCCAACTGTTGTACTAAACAGTGCTGATAACAGCACTGGGCCTTTCACAGTTTGCATCACTCCGCATCTCTGTTTTACTGTTGGACGATAAATGATGAGTCATTGAATCAGTTACTCAAGTGATTGTTTAATAAGCTGATTCATTCAGGAATGAAAAGCCACTGTTGTTTGTAGATGCGCAATGAATAATTCGTTTTTACGTACCTTACTGCATGTTTCGCCGCAGTTTCGCTAAAACACGGGTTCAATACATGAACCCTGGCACGTTTTTATCACGTTGATATAGGTACGTATTGCTGTGTTTTTATTACGTTGCTTCAGGTACGAATTGCGGCGGTTCAGAATTCAAATATCCGGGGACTGTCACTAAAAGTTAATGCTCTATCGTGTTGGAAATATGCCCTACACCAAACCCAACCCTAAACCTACCCGATAGTGTTAACAAATGCAAAACTAATATAAAAACGCATTTGTTGATGCAACCTTGGCATTTGAACTTCCTTATATGCAGATTTGAATGGTTTCGTCGAACCATAGTTACACAGGATTCGAACCGGAGCTCCTCACCTGTCAAGTACATCTCCGTACTCCATGAGCTACCGAACAAACCTACCGTCTGTGAATAGACATGAAGCTGGATATGTGCGATCAGTTTTCAAATCTCCCAGCATATTAAAATTGTTTTGAAGTCATAACATAACATTATTCAAGTAGTTGTGTGAAAATTACGCTTTAGTAATCGAAACTCTGTAAATTTGTGTGAAAAGGAATAAAAGGTGTCGGAGTTTTACTGCCTCTACTGTTCATTTATTTTGGAAACTGCAGTGATATGTACTTATTGGTACAAAAAGTGCCCCCAGGTACATTTTTGCTATGAGACCAGGTAGGTAAAAGTAGCCCAATTCGACAGAGCCAATGTTGTATCTAAAATATTGTATCTAAAATTTAAGCGACTTAATATTAACTTCAACATCACACTCGTGATCTTACTGTGATCTGAATATCAGCACAGCTATACTGCTTTCACAGAAAGTGTTCTCATTTCTCATTTCTTTCACATCTGTAAGCTACGTGATGCACAGTTTGAACCAGTGTGTGAATCTCAGCATTGCTAAGAAGTGAAAAAGTACATTGTTGCTACTCTGAAATCTTTCAGTTCTCACTTAAAATAATAATAAGGAATGCTCAAGAATGAAATACGGTCAACATTTATTCCCCCTAAATTTCCAAATGCTTTTTTCTTCTGTGGATGTTCCAAAGAATCTTCATGCAACTTTTACATAAAACACAATTCCCACAATACTTCCATATCCACATTAAGCACTTGTGTTGATATAAATAGCACTTGTGTTGTCAGTTCAGATGTTCTGACACATAATTGTAAGAAAGTCATTAGAGTTGCCATTATGTAGTTGCCATTATGTAATTCTGGACTTGCTGGAATATGTTGTTCTTACTTTTCCAACTCACACAAATCTGTGGTGAGAATGATCCTGGGTTCACAAGGACTTTAGTTGGCAGTATGGCGATGACACTGCCCCCTCAAGCCATCTGACTGGAGAATCATACACCTGCTGGGCTTCATCAGGCAAAAGCTGCTCTGTGTTGGGAAGGCTACACATTGTACAGAACATGTTACATTTAATGAGAGTCAACAGAACCACAGACCTTCTGACTATGCATATATTAGCGGTATTAAAATGCTCTACCCAGGGGAATTTTTTAGCCATGTCTCACCTGATGTCGTCAGCCTTCCCACTGAGCTGTCCTGTGATTTTTTTTTTTTTAGTCACCAGTAATTTCTTGACTTTCATCACACATTCTGTCAGAACTGCTGAACCATGATTAATTATCATCCAAACACTTGAGTAAAAGTGAGACTATGTTGATCTGGCGACAGAAAGTGTCAGATTTTTGTTTTTAAATGTACTACTTTCCCATCTCACAAATTTAATTAGCTTATAATGCTTTTCATGTCAATATATGCATTCACTAAGGTTTTTAATTTAATATTCCCAGATCCAACATAAATAGCTCTATTCTACTAACACTTTATTCAGAAATGGGAACAGCTGTATTATACGCTTTATAACACAGGACAAGCTACAAACAAAAAGTAGCTTATTACACTGTAGTTACTTAATGATTAAAGGGCAATTTCATATTTTAATCGGAACCATATTTTTGTTGGCATTAAAAAAAGGCTCTTTAATAAAAGAACAAACTCAATGACACCATCAAATTTGAATGTAAATGTATAAGTAAAACAAACACACACTACTATATTTACATAGCTACTTAATACACATATATGTATTGTATATGGACTCAAATCTGTGAATCGGATTTTTAATCTGTTCATTTATATGAACCATTTAATGAATCAGACTTTAAAACACTAAAGGTGTGGCCACATTTACCATTGCTCTGCTAAATCTTGCAGGACAAAAAAACGTTCCCATGCAGATTTCGTTCATATTTAAGTTGGTCACGCAAATTCGCTGCGCTGACCAACAGAAAACTTCTTAGTTAGAAAGTAACTTCTATGTGAATTATGCTCCATTAGTTAAATCGACAATGAACTGTTTTTTGGGGGGGTTTTTGCCTGTAAAATTTCACCTAAATTTTGCAAATGTGACCGCACCTTAAACTTGAAAGAGAACCATTTAGATTCACTAGAATGAATCAGAGTTTTTAACGCTAGATATGAGAGAGAACCTTTTAGCATGAACTGATTCACTAGAATAAATCAGACTTTCCATCACAAGACATGAGAGAGAAACATTTAGGAAGAACTGATTTAGACAAATGAATCAGAATTTCCACTGCATATGAGAGAGAAAACCATCATTTATGATGAACCAATTTACTAGAATAAATCAGACATTCCAGCGCTGCATATAAATACATGAATAAGGTGTGCTTTTGACTGATCAGCTCAGACATTAAAACATGTTTAGTCTTGTGCACCAAGGATGAACTATAACATTAATGATAAAGACATAATTAAAAAAATCGTTCTAAATGTAAAAATATGAGAGTCCACAACTATAAAGATAACCAGCTTATGAACAACAAAAATAATGACAGCCAATCAGAATTCATTCTGCTTTAAAGAGCTTGAGCATTTACAGTGGCAGACGACAAATTTGCAGCGCACATTTATAATAAACAGAACGCTATCATTGGTTGGTGTGGATGCTAATATAGCTATGGTTCTTGGTGTGAACAGGCCTTAATTGTTTAAAAAAAATTTGCTTGTTACTGGAAAAATCATAGATATATATATATATACACATAGATGCCTCATTAGTGACTGTTTCTATGCGCTTCTATACATAAGCTGTCCGCCATATTGGAACGGTCAAAGCCGGTCTATGAACACTTGAAAACAAGTTGGCTGTGTCTGCATCGTAGTATATCTCTATACCTGTAGTAGACTCAAGCATTTGATTTTACTAAACTAACACAATACAAGACGAAATTGTTAGCTAACATGACATTAAAAAGTTAAAAAATCTGTATTAGTGATAGGGATGTAACGATTAACCGCGAGCCTGTTGAAAATCGATTTAAATATGTGACGATTCAAATCGGTTGAGATGCTAAACAAATCGCGAATCATTTAGGAGTTTATATGAATGTATGTCTGAGGGAAACTTACTGTCTTTAGAAAAGTTTAGATGGTATTTTCTCTTTTCATCTTCCCTCTGTATAAAGCATATTAAAGTTCATAAGTGCAGCGCTGCTTTGTTTACAGCAGAATCCAAAGAAGAGCTTTAAGCGCTACCTGCTGGCAGATATTTTTATGTATAGTTTCACAAAACTGAAGTCAAACCATTCTGTTTTTGCTTCAAATTTCGAAATTATACAATATAATTTGGGTTGAAAACTGCTCATGTTGCATGTATGCAGCATCTTTGTTTGGATCATGATTAAAATGCAGTGGTTGCTTCTAATTTTACATGGAAAGAGCACAGACAAAGCCTTATTTGTTTATATGAAGAGATTTAATTTATTTGTTTTACTTATTTATTTAAATTGGGGCTTGTTTTAAAATTTCTATTTAGTTTTGTTTATATTTACATTATATTTAAATTTTGTCATTTAGCAGACGCCTTTATCCAAAGCGACTTACAAATGAGGACAATAGAAGCAATCAAAACCAACAAAAGAGCAATAATATGGAAGTGCTACATTAGTATATTATTATAGTGTTATATTTCTATTTCACAAAGAAATGTGCAGCATTTTGTCCAAGTAACAATAAAAGGACACATTTAATTGATAAATTATCTTAAATCTCATTTTGTTAAAAAAAAATCATGACTCGAATTGAATTGTGAGTTGAGTGAATCGTTACATCCCTAATTAGTGAGGTACATATAAAAAACACAAACCAACACATTCTCACCTGCAAAGATTATCCCATTTCTTGGAGAATTAAAATTTCGACATGTTGTTGTGTCTGGAGCGGTCTAATGTGAGATCTATGTATACATATCTATGAAACAAAATGGAATTTTAATTTTAATTTACAGCTAATGATAAAATTGTGTTAAATTAGAAGAGGCAATATTTTTAGTTACTCATAAGCATGTTCAGGTACTTAAATACACACCAGATTCATGCTTAGGTCATCACAGTGTCCGGAGTTTATTGCATGCAATGACCTCAAAATAACAGCTTATGGTTGAGTTATTTTCATACAGGAGCATCTTGTAAAATTATAGAGTGGTGTTTTTTTGAGCTTGCTTCTCCATTTGCACTGTTCTCTGTTCTTCTTTCAAAAACCTGTTTTACGTTCTTACCGCCTCGCTTGACTGAATTTCTGACTTAGTGTATCTCGTACAGGTGTCCAATTAATGTCTGCAATAGATTTATTCTGGTGTGTAACCTCAAGTGTTGGTCTCCAGCCAGGAGCACTGCATTGATTCGCATGTCAACACAACACTACATTTTCTCAAGCTGAGCGTTTTTCCCCTGCTACCACAGTAAATCCATCGCCACATTTGTTTGCAGGCCTTGCGCATTAACAAAAATCCTAAATCCCCCAGGAACCATCTCCTACCATCTTCTCTCCCTGCTTTTGTCTGATGTTGAAGAGATGCAGTAGAGAGTTTCTCTGTGATGGATGACGTAGTTTTATTGTGCTGCAGAGTGTTTGCGGTATGAGGGGGAGAGAGAGCCGGTTTGTGCAGGTGTATAGCTGCCACAGTGGTGTTTATCCTGGCTCTGAATTGTGTCTGGGAACGGGGGCCCTGATGGAGTCTAAACGTCCCCTGCGGCCTCAAAAACAGTCTAGAACATGAGGCAAAGCAGGAGGCTTAGCTGGTCGTCATTTAGATTGATGTTGTTGTTCTTTTAAATATGCAGGTCTTTTTAAGGAACTCTGTTTTTCAAAATGTTTGATATAGGAGTTCAGGTAAAAGACACTATGTGTGTCTTTTTGAAATGAGACTGCTCTCAAACGATGAAGGCGAAGTGTTACCTTGTATCAGTTAATTGTGTTGTACATGTATAGCCTACTACAGTAAGATGGGGGATGCCTCAATTAAAAACAGTGCGCATTTACTAATAAATTGTAGGGCCATAAAAGGGGCCATCTTGCCCCACTGTTGAAGATGGCCTATTATATTTGAAACAAGAATCTTAGCCTAACCGTCATTTGAATTTTACAGAATATGTCAAATCCATCTGATATGATGTTTGTATTATTTATTAAAGGTATCATTAATACAAAATGGTGAGTGTAATTCTGTGTAAATTTATGTAAGTTGACAAATAATACATTTCAATAATTGACTGATGACAGTCATATAAAATAAACAGAATCCCACTCCAAGAGATACACGTGAATTAGTTTAATTCTATGAATTATAGACGGTTTCATAACTTAAATATCATGATAGCAACATATTCACATATTATTCTGCTCAAATGGCCTATAATGACTACTGAAGGTGTTTTAAAAGTACATCTAATTCATGGCATTATTATAAAACAGCTCAATGAATTATAATAATTATTAAATTATAAAACAAAAGCAACTAGAGGCCTTCTGGCCTAATTCTAGGGCAGACAAATGTATTTGTTTGTTTGCAAGAAATACTGTGAAATAAATCCCCCACTATATTACATTACAAAAAGTGCTTAGCTTCTTTAAAAGTATAGTTCATCCACAAAAAAATAAAAATCACTCGCCCTCTACTTGTTTGGTTGCCAACATTCTTCAAAATATATTCTTTTGTGTTCATTAGAAGAAAGAAACTCACACAGGTTTAAGCTGAGTAAACGGAGAGTGGGAAAATGATGACAGAATTTTCATTTTTAGATAAACTATCCCTTTAATGCCATGGTTTGATATTTTGTTATTTAATGCTGTGACATTCATACATTTTGAAGTGTGGCTTAATAGTCCAAATAATGTTTGGAGCCACTTTTTATTGGCTGAACTGAATGTGTATTATGTCTGGTTATAAGTTAGTGGGAAATTCATTGTGCACAGAAGTTCATATTATGCACCTGCTGCTTTGGCTTTTACTACAATATGAGGAAGAGGAAGACTGCCACCTATTGTTCAAATCACAAATACTGAGCATTATCCTGTAAATCTTCAGTACTATTTGCAGCCAGGATGACTTTAAGTCTGCAGCCATGACTTTAAAGACATGAATGAGCAGCTATGCCTCATAACACAAAGGTCTTTCCCACTCTTTTACCGTCTGTCACTGATGTCTGTTGGGAACGCAGTAGAACAGGGACCCTTTCATCCCTCCTGTGGGTGAGGGGAGGATGCGATTAGCACCGATTATATACAGATTTGTCATCGTCATAAATCCACAGCTGTCTGGGGCTTCACATTTTTACATGTCACTTCAAACGCATTCCTGTCTGTCTCCACCTGCTTTACAGCTTCTGTCCAACTACTGACGGCTGCAGAAGAGGGTCACCCTTCTCCTGAGCTTCTCCAGCGAGATGTCACGTTTCACGTCATGCTGCCTGAATGCTTGTTAGGAGCAAATTGGAACCCCAGTGCTCCTCCGTACAAGGTGTTGTTTGAACCCTGTGTCCTTTTCTCATCCTGACTTTCCCTCGACCTCTTGGTGTTATTATCCTTTCTTCTCCTCTCATCTTCACCTTTCTTCTACATCCAGCAGATAACCAGTGAGAGAGTGTGTGTGTGTGTGTGTGTATTTGTGATCTCCTCTGACCAGCTGTTTGCTATCCCTCATGCTGATGGCCTGGGAGTCTCCCAGAAGCCAAGCTGAGCCCTTGACCCAGAGTCTCCATCCTTTCACAAATCTTAAATCGCACTGCTGAGACAATTTTAAGGAACACTCCACTATTTTTGAAAATAGGCTCATTTTCCAACTCCCCTAGAGTTAAACAGTTGGGTTTTGCCGTTTTCTAATCCATTCAGCCGATTTCCGGGTCTGGCGGTAGCAATTTTAGCTGTAGCTTAGCATAGATCATTGAATCTGATTAGACCGTTAGCATCTCGCTCAAAAATGACCAAAGAGTTTCTATATATTTCCTATTTAAAACTTGACTCTTCTGTAGTTACATCGTGTACTAAGACTGACAGAAAATGAAAAGTTGTGATTTTCTAGACCGATATGGCTAGGAACTATACTCTCATTCCGGTGTAATAATCAAGGAACTTTGCTGCTGTACCATGGGTGGCAGCAGGCGCAATGATATTACGCAGTGACTGAAAATAGTCCCCAGCTAGGTAACTTCCAACAGAAGGCACGCTCCCTGTGCAAGCAGGAGGTCACGTTGGTTATGTTGGCGGAAGTTAGCCTATTTTCAGGTGCTGCGTAATATCATCGAGTGTTCCTTTAATTTAATCTCACTAAATAAATGTACATAGCTTTCTTTATTGCACAAATATTGAATATATAGTTTGTTAAACATTATTATAGTGATAGTAAAGTTCTCAAAACTATAAAATAACACAAATGTAAACATAAGAATTATGCAAGTATGGGAATGATGTATTTTCCAAAATGTTTTAGCTTCTTTATAGTAGCCACCCTTTGACTAGAATAAAGCTATGCACACTCTTCATGAGGTGCATCCTGGGATGCATCATAAACAGTAATGCAGGAATTATTTGGACACAGTAAGATTTTTTTTTTTTAAATCAAGAATTTTTTTAAAGAAATGTTTTATGTTTTCATTAAAAAAATAACAAAAAGATAAAGAATTTTTATTATAAATTATAATTTATAATAAAAATGTTAGATGTTTTAGATAAATTCAAGTAAATACACGAATCAAGTAAAATCAAACTCATTGTTTAAATTGATAATTTAATTGTTTGACAATTTGTTTTTAACCACATGGAAGCATCATCATGTGATAATTGTGTACTTCTTAACCACTTTGAATTTAATTACTGATTTGATTAATAAACTCTGAAAACTAAAAAAAAAAAGAAATAGTAAGAAATACTAGAGAAATAGACGAAAAAAAATTATAAATTAATAATGAAAATATTTTTACAGTGTATACATAAATATATGTGTCCAAACGCTTGTGTATATCTTAACGCAACATGCAAATTAATTAACAGAATGTTAACAGTGTAATATACAGAATAATTAGCATTATCAAAAAACAATGTGGAACATCGATTTAAATGGAAATTTGGTTGATTTTGTTAATTGGTGGAAATATGAGATTATGGCTTCTTTACTGTACTTCTTTACTTACACTAAATGGTTGAATGTACAAATGTTGTCAATACAAAAATAAAACTCACAATTGTAGTTCCAACTATAATGCTCCAACAATAATGTATAGGCTACTGTCACGGGAGTATAAAAGGACATAATCCTCTAATATAACACCCAGATTTTTGACTGTAGAGGAAGTAACCGTACATCCGTCTAGTTGCAAATTGTAATCCACGAGATTCGTTGTACTGTCTTTTGGTCCAATAAGTAATATCTCTGTCTTATCCGAATTTAATAGGAGAAAATTATTGGTCATCCAATCTTTTACATTTTTAACACACTCTGTTAGCTTAGATAATTTAGAAGTTTCATCTGGTCTTGTTGAGATATATAGTTGAGTATCATCGGCATAACAGTGGAAACTAATCCCGTATTTTCTAATAATATTACCAAGGGGCAACATGTATATCGAAATGTATAGCTGCATGTTATGTACATAGTCAAAGTGAGACCCTTTTGTTTTAGACAGAGAAAGACATGTTGATGGTGATCACATATGTTCACCACCACAATGAATCATAAACCTCATGGGAAGTGTAAAGTTCAGATTTAGGTTTATGGAGCCCAATCCATAGAGATTATCCTGCTCTGAATGGGCTAGTCCCCAAAACTATATACACCATTAGCTGTGAAACTAAACATCACCCTGTCTGGCAATTTATTTATTTATTTTTTTATATGTCCCCTCCTAATCCTAAAGGCAAAAAATAAAATAAAATAAAAATAATAATAATTTTAACTGTCACTGTACTTTATGTATATTATTTGGAGCAAAATATCCATCACATTATTCAGATGCAGTCTCAGCTGCCATGACAGACCATTAACCTGTCATCCATAAATAGACACTGGCTAATGCTTAAAATAATTTTTAAGTAGAAAGAAAAGTTTCAATTTTCAAAAAAGTCCGTTTCTAGATAAGCATATACCTTAAAGTTATTTAAGAGTTAAATAGCTATTGAACATTACCACTGTTATTGTAAAAGGTTTTTTTTTTGTGCATAATTTAAACAGTAAAACAATTATGAAACATGAAACAATTCATGACAAACCTACAAGCAACCCAAATATTGTGCTTAATACAAATAAATGCATAACATTAAAAAAAGACTTGCCTTTTATGAAAAATACTCTTGTTCTGATTGAAAACACAGTTAAAAAGTCTGAAAACAGTTGGAATTTTCAATGCTGTAAATCTTAAATCATAGATCTATAATCATTTAAGTTTTGGAAAGCAATAAAATTGGTTATATTTATATATATATATATATATATATATATATATATATATATACCAATGTTGTAAATGCTGCTTCAACCAGCAGAGGACGGTATTGCACCATCAGAGAGGAGAAAAAAATTTGTGGACTCCATTCACAAGTTCTGAGTTCAAGCTGTTATTTCTTCTGATTGTGGTAAGGAAAAATAAGACTCAAGTAAATAGCCAGTAATACACCCAGATAGCATGCGAATGTGGTCCACTTAAGGCAATGAAATGGCACTGCTGGTCTTCTTATGGCCCGGGAACAAAATGGATGTAAGCCTGATGTGGCCCATATGTAAAACAGCAAAAATGGCCCAAATGTATCAAATCACTTGTGGGCCTCTGTAGGTAAAGATGTGGTGTTGACGGCAATGTGTAATCTGAATGTGACCCTAAAGTGGCCCATGTGGTAAACACTGATTATGGCCCAAATAGTGCCAACCAAATGTGGGCCACACTTTGGCAAAAATTTGGCATTATCGACAAAGGCTAATCAGGGTGTAAACCAAATGTGGTCCACATATGTTTCAGCAAATGTGGCCCAAGTACATTAAAATGTATCTGGGACAGTTTTGGCAAAGATATGGCACAGTGAACATTGGCTAATCTAGCTGTAAACCTAAAGTGGCCCACATATGATGCCACAAATGTGGCCCAGTTATCCTAAACCGTATCTGGGCCAGTTTTGGCAAAGAAATGGCACAGTGAGCACTGGCTAATGTGGCTGTGAGCCTAAAGTGGCCCACATATGATGCCACAAATGTGGTCCAGTTATCCTCAAACGTATATGGGCCAGTTTTGGCAAAGATATGGCACAGTCAAGTCAAGTCACCTTTGTTTATATAGCGCTTTTAACAATACAGATTGTGTCAAAGCTTACTGAACAGCATTAATTAGGAAAATAGTGTGTCAATAATGCAAAATGACAATAGCAAACACTCATTTTTCAGTTAAAGACAGTTCATCATTGAATTCAGTGGTGTCATCATCCAGCTCAGTTCAGTTTAAATAGTATCTTTGCAATCATTTGCAATCAAATCAACGATATCGCTGGAAATGAAGACAAAACCAGCAGTTCAATTTCAGGCTGCAGCAAAGTCACATTGTGCAGAGGACTCATCTGGTTCCTGTGGTCTTGTCCCGGTGGTCGTCTGAGACAAGGTCTTTACAGGGAATCTGTATCTGGGGCTCATCTAGTTGTCTTGGTCTCCACTGTCTTTCAGGGCTGTGGAGGTCCTTTCTTGGTGCTGATCCACCATCTGGTCTGAATACGTACTGAATCCGGGTGACTGCAGTGACCATCTGATCTGGATACAGACTGGATCTGCTGGCTACGGTGACCTCGAAATAAAAGAGAAACAGACTAATATTAGCGTAGATGCCATTCTTCTAACAATGTAGCAAGTACATCGGGTGTTATGAGAAGTGTTCCCGGTTCCGGTTGACCTAATTAATGCAGCCTAAAAATCCTTTAACGGATTTGAATATTAGAAGCGTATTAGTGTGTTATGTGTAAGCCAGGTTAAAGAGATGGGTCTTTAATCTAGATTTAAACTGCAAGAGTGTGTCTGCCTCCCAAACAATTTTAGGTAGGTTATTCCAGAGTTTGTGCGCTAAATAGTCAAGCCAAGTTTATTTGTACAGCGCTTTTCACCATACAAATCATTGCAAAGCAACTTTACATGGAGTGCAGGACATCTGGGAAGATCGCGTCCTGGGTGCACCGGGCCTGTGCAGAGAAACACACGGAGTAGAGGTGGTGGGAGAGTTAGCAGCGTGCTGTATACTTACCTCAGACTTGTGAGCGTCAGCCTGGGATGTTTCTCTCCGCTCTCTCAGCTGGGTCTGCCTCTGCACCGAATGCAGCTCGAACGTGTCCTCACCTGCACTCAAAGGAAGACACACATCCGCCATTAAAGCAAGTAACAGTGAGTAAAACAATGGTAATGTGTGTGAATAGAGTATTAGTAATGTAAGCGAGATTAGCGGCAACCACGCTGGCGATGCTAGCGAGCTATAGGCTAATAGTGGACTCAGGATGTCAAAAATAGAACTAGTGATAACAAGGCGCTCTGATTGTTTTTGTTGTAGAATACGATAGGGGATATATTCACACGTTATAGAAACGAAAATGATGGTGTATAAAATTGATTTTAAGATAAAAATTAGACGACAAAGAATTAACTTGACGGAGCTCAAACTCAAAACACACGGCAGCAACAAACAGGAAGTGTGGTTTAGACGTTTTAACCCCTTACCTGTCAACCAGTCAGCACTGGCTAATGTGGCTGTGTGCCTAAAGTGGCCAGCATATAATGATACTAATGTGGCCCAGTTATCCTAAAACATATCTGGGCCAGTTTTGGCAAAAATATGGCAAGGTAAGCACTGGCTAATGTGGCTGTGAGTCTAAAGTGGCCCGCATATGATGCCACAGATGTGGCCCAGTTATCCTAAAGCGTATCTGGGCCAGTTTTGGCAAAGATATGGCACAGTGAGCACTGGCTAATGTAGCTGTGAGCCTAAAGTGGCCTACATATGATGCCACAAATATGGCCCAGTTATTAAAACCGTATTTGGGCCAGTTTTGGGAAAGATATGGCATGGTAAGCACTGGCTAATGTGGCTGTGAGCCTAAAGTGGGCCACATATGATGCCACAACTGTGGCCCAGTTATCCTCAAACGTGTCTGGGCCAGTTTTGGCAAAGATATGGCACAGTGAGCCCAGGATAATGTAGTTGTGAGCCTAAAGTGGCCCGCATATGATGTCACAAATGTGGCCCAGTTATCCTCAAACATATTTGGGCCAGTTTGGGCAAAGGCAGGGCACAGTGAGCACTGGCTAATGTGGCTGTGAGCCTAAAGTGGTCCGCATATGATGCCACAAATATAGCACAGTTATCCTAAAGCGTATCTGGGCCAGTTTTGGGAAAGATATGGCATGGTAAGCACTGGCTAATCTGGCTGTGAGCCTAAAGTGGCCCACATATGATGCCACAACTGTGGCCCAGTTATCCTCAAACGTATCTGGGCCAGTTTTCACAAAGATATGGCACAGTGAGCCCAGGATAATGTAGTTGTGAGCCTAAAGTGGCCCACATATGATGCCACAACTGTGGCCCAGTTATCCTCAAACGTATCTGGGCCAGTTTTCACAAAGATATGGCACAGTGAGCCCAGGATAATGTAGTTGTGAGCCTAAAGTGGCCCACATATGATGCCACAACTGTGGCCCAGTTATCCTCAAACGTATCTGGGCCAGTTTTCACAAAGATATGGCACAGTGAGCCCAGGATAATGTAGTTGTGAGCCTAAAGTGGCCCACATATGATGCCACAACTGTGGCCCAGTTATCCTCAAACATATTTGGGCCAGTTTTGGCAAAGACAGGGCACAGTGAGCACTGGCTAATGTGGCTGAGTCTAAAGTGGCCCGCATATGATGCCACAAATGTGGCCCAGTTATGCTAAAGCGTATCTGGGCCAGTTTTGGCAAAGATATGGCACAGTGAGCACTGGCTAATGTGGCTGAGTCTAAAGTGGCCCGCATATGATGCCACAAATGTGGCCCAGTTATGCTAAAGCGTATCTGGGCCAGTTTTGGCAAAGATATGGCACAGTGAGCACCGGCTAATGTAGCTGTGAGCTTAAACTGGCCTACATATGATGCCACAAATATGGCCCAGTTATTAAAACCGTATTTGGGCCAGTTTTGGGAAAGCTATGGCATGGTAAGCACTGGCTAATGTGGCTGTGAGCCTATAGTGGCCCTTATATGATGCTGCAAATGTGGCATATAAAATGACAAATATTGCCCAAATAATTACTAACAATTTGGGCCACTTTTGGCAAATATACAGCACAGTCAGCATTGGCTAATCAGTGTGTAAGCCAACTTGTCCCAAATTTGACATGGCAAATATGCCCCATATATTATAAAACAGATGAGGATCACTTCTGGTTGTAACACTTGACAAGTGAGGCCACTTTCTTGGATGTAACACTTGACACTTGCTAATTGAAATGGAAGCTCGAAATTGTAAATATGGCCTAATAGAATTTGGCTAATTTTAGTAGGAAGCAACACAGTTAACTGATGCACGGTGATCTGGATGTGAGTCTTAAGAAGGCTATATACGCAGCAATTTATTTTTTGATGGCAGTATACTTTTTGATTTTATATGTGTACTGTGCAGCATAAAAACAGAAGTGCACTATAATGATTGTACTCTTCCTGTCACGGTTTCTGTTAATTTGGACTTTGTTTTCAGTTTCCCTTGTTGTGTTGATTGTATTATTCTGTTCAGGTGTGCCTAGTTAATTATCCTTGTTTGGTCTGAGTACTTAAGTTCCTGTATGTTCACTTTGACTTTGTTTGGTCTTACGTCTACATGTCTTAAATGTTGCTGTGCTACATTGTGTTTGGATTTACCCTTGTTGGATTAAAGACTTACGATATATAACCTTTCGTCTTTGTCATGTGCTCTTTAACACAGCGTAGCTATTAGTGATGCAAAGTCCGATTCATTTCCGCAAACTGGTTCTTTTCGGACAGATCGGATCATTGAACCGGTTCAAAAAGCCGATTAATCGGTTCCTGACGTCATCAAGCAATAACGTCTCTACGCATTTATTTTCTAACAACTCAATGCAATGTTATATCAATGAAAAATTCAAATAAGTAATTTGTGTCAACACATATTGAAACATTAAAAAAATAAAGTTATTTGTGTGAAAGCATATTGCTGAGTATTGCCATATAATTCACTTTAGTCAGGGGTGCCCAAACTCGGTCCTGGAGGGCCGGTGTCATGCTGAGTTTAGCTCCTGCTTGCCTCAACACACCTGCCTGGAAGTTTCTAGTATGCCTATAAGAGCTTGATAGCTGCTTCAGGTGTGTTTGATTAGGGTTGGAGCTAAAATCTGCAGGACTCCGGCTCTCCAGGACTGAGTTTGGGCAGCCCTGACTTAAGTTAATGGTGTTTGTGGTCACAGTTTCATTCGCTGATCCTTTATGTCAGATACGACTGACTGACCAATATTGACTAGCCTACAACTCTGATAAGATTCCTAAAAGTATCACACATTACAGACATTGATGCACAAATGCGGATATGTTCTACGTGTCTACAGTATCCAGTACTGTATACAGTACAGAGTCTCCAGTCTTATAAACTCCTTGATTTCACTTAAGCAACTTTAAATATAATATGCATGCATCATAAACTATTGTAACATTTATTTACATCACTTGACAGAAAGGTTATTTTCAGGTTTTAATAAAATGTAAATTAATAACAGTCATAATCAGCATATTTCCAATACGCGCCTCAGGCTTGCACAGTATCGTCAACTCAATCAGAATCTTCGGTGATCCTCTGCAAACTTCGCCATGGCTCATTCGGTTCTTTTTGAGTCCTCGGTAATCCTCGATAAACTTTGCCACGGCTCATTCCGTTCCCTTTCAGTCGGTCACTACGAGTCACGTCGTGACCGACGAATTGGGATATTGCTTTGATAGACCAATCTACTTCGAGTGTAAACTAAATGAGCCAATGCACATTGGCATGCAATAATTGCATCCAGCTGCCGCTGATCACAGCGTGAGTATAATAAGGCAGCAGGTGCAATGCATACCAGCTTTTCGCTTCAGAGTCGAGCGACAACATCGTTCTGCTCTATGTTTATTTCGAGAACTACGAGTTCAGCACGCTCTCGGAAGCTTTCTGTGTTGGCGGGACGGAGCTTCAGCGGTGGTCGTTCCAGTGTCGAGTGGATTGCGCACTTCAGGCTGCACTACCCCCTGTCGTGTTGCAAAGCGGCCATCTCCCCTGTGCACCTCAGCACTAAAAGAGCATTTCCTAAAAAAGAGCTAATTTCTCTAAAAGAGCTACACGGGTGCGTCTTTATAAAGACGATGGATTGTCCTTATAAGGATGCCGTTTCACCCGTGCGTTAGCAGTAGCGTGGGCGGTTTGAGGGTTACAGTGATGGCAAACCCCGCAGGGAACCAACCCTCTGGGGACCATCACTCCTCTTGCTGTCCGATGAGGATTCGGCCGCGCTGCCGCCCTACGGGACGGTGGCAAAGCCTGAATCGGATCCGGAGATGACAGCCATGCTTTCCTGGGCCGCC
>NW_015505587.1:954342-954579 GCF_001515645.1 Sinocyclocheilus grahami | reverse complement strand
GCCTCTTCGGCGACGCAGTCGAGAGCTTTGCCCAGCAGTTCTCGGCTGCCCAGAAGCAGACTAAGGCGATCCGACCCATCCTGCACCGGCGGGCAGCTGCTGCCTCCATCCGTCCGCCGGCAGCAGCGCCCCAGCCTGTTCGTCACCGAGGGTGGGCCCCCGCGTCAGCCCCCGCTCCCGCGCCACATCCGCAGCAGCCTTCAGCAAAGCGGCGTCGCGGAGCCGGGGGTGGGCGGG
>NW_015505587.1:953918-954325 GCF_001515645.1 Sinocyclocheilus grahami | reverse complement strand
CCCCGGCAAACCTGCCGGCAAGCAGAGAAGCAAGCGGCCCTGAGACAGGCGACCCAGGGATGGAAGGATCTGCTCTTCGGGAGATGGTGAACACACCACTCCCTCCCCCAGAGGAGGGCCGGGAGGAGAATCTTTTGTTTCATTTTTTCCCGCCGTTGGCCTCACAGCCGACGGTACCCAAATTCTCGACAAAAGAGCAGTTTCCTTTATCTCTGGGTCCCAGGAGGGCACGGAGAGTTGTGGACGGACTAACGCCGGACCTCACTCATCCTCCTCCTTCGCCAGACGGCAGCAGCGGGCGGTTCGAGAGCGTCAACAAAGGCCCTACTCACGCACCCTCTGCCAACCCGTGGAACCAGGTGAGCCTTGCACCCCACACTCACACCCCTCTCCGGCCCGCTCACAAG
>NW_015505587.1:947815-949315 GCF_001515645.1 Sinocyclocheilus grahami | reverse complement strand
GTCGCCGAGGGCGGGCCCCCGCGTCCGCCCCCGCTCCCGCGCCACATCCGCAGCAGCCTTCAGCAAAGCGGCGTCGTGGAGCCGGGTGTGGGCGGGCCGCTCCGCCTGTCCAGGCCCCCGGCAAACCTGCCGGCAAGCAGAGGAGCAAGCGGCTCTGAGACAGGCGACTCAGGGATGGAAGGATTTGCTCTTCGGGAGATGGTGAACGCACCACTCCCTCCCCCGGAGGAGGGCCGGGCGGAGAATCTTTTGTTTCATTTTTTCCCGCCGTTGGCCTCACAGCCGACGGTACCCAAATTCTCGACAAAAGAGCAGTTTCCTTTATCTCTGGGTCCCAGGAGGGCACGGAGAGTTGTGGACGGACTAACGCCGGAACTCACTCATCCTCCTCCTTCGCCAGACGGCAGCAGCGGGCGGTTCGAGAGCGTCAACAAAGGCCCTACTCACGCACCCTCTGCCAACCCGTGGAACCAGGTGAGCCTTGCACCCCACACTCACACCCCTCTCCGGCCCGCTCACAAGCCGCCCGAGCTGGGTCCCTGTGTTCCACCTCGCTGCCCCACTGCGGGTACGGCTGTGGTCCCGCTTGTACGGTTTCTGGGCGCTTGGTCAGCGCTACCCAGCCCGTCTCGCTGGCTTCTGTGAACCATCAGCCTCGGCTATGCGATTCAGTTCACCTGGCGCCCGCCCAAGTTCAGCGGTTTCCGCTTCACTACAGTAAAGGCGGCCGATGCCCCTGTTCTACAGGCAGAGATCACAATCCTACTGGCGAAGGATGCAATAGAGCCGGTCCCTCCAGCCGATATGAGGTCGGGGTTTTACAGCCCTTACTTCATTGTACCCAAGAAAGGCGATGGGTTACAGCCAATCTTGGACCTGCGAGTTTTGACCCGGGCCCTTCATCGGTTACCGTTCAAGATGTTGACGCAGAAACGCATCTTCGGGTGCGTCCGTCCCCGAGATTGGTTTGCAGCGATCGACCAGAAGGACGCGTACTTTCATGTGTCCATCCTTCCACGCCACAGACCATTTCTGCGGTTTGTGTTCGAAGGACGGGCATATCAGTACAAGGTCCTGCCCTTCGGTCTGTCCCTGTCACTCCATGTCTTTACGAAGGTCGCGGAGGCAGCTCTTGTTCGGTGCTAGCCTGCTTGAATACGTTCAAGGGCAGGACAGCGGTCCCACTGATACTTTTTCAGAGGCTACTGGGGCATATGGCGGCCGCAGCGGCACTTACACCGCTCAGCCTGTTACATATGAGACTGCTCCAGCACTGGCTTTATGGCCGAGTCCCGAGGTGGGCGTGGAAGCGCTGCACTCACCGGGCCCAAGTTACACCGGCCTGTTGCCAAACCTTCACCCCAAGCCGATCTCCAGGCATGCTGTGGTCTACACGGATGCCTCCACCACCGGGTGGGGTGCCACATACAACGGGCATGCAGTCTCAGGGGTTTGGACAGGCCCGCAGCTGCATTGGCACATCAATTGCCTAGAGTTGTT